>NC_142932.1:25962944-25972944 GCF_046866305.1 Octopus bimaculoides | reverse complement strand
ACACGCATATAAATATACATATACATGTGAACGTATGCACATGCACAGAGGCAAGCATGTTTACGATCCAATGCAAGCTTCAGATACAACATAGGAAAGCCCATGTCTCTTTTTCTTTTATCAATTTATCTATCTGTCTTTCTCTCGCTCTCTCTCTCTCTCTCTCTCTCGCTCTCTCTCTCTCTCGCTCTCTCTCTCTCTCTCGCTCTCTCTCTCTCTCTCTCTCTCTCTCTCTCTCTCTCTCTCTCTCTCTTTACATAAATATATATATATATATATATATATATATATATATATATATATATATATATATATATATATATATCTTAAAGGATAGAGCTCAAAATCAATGCATTGAAGATGCTTTATTGCAGCAACAATTATAATAACAGAAACAACCACAATAAGCCAAGCCTATGCACATTGTGTATTTATGAAGCAACTGATTGCCAGGACACATTCATTCATCAACAGAGTAAGATGGAAGGCTTATTTTTTAGATAAGGGAGAACAACCAGTCAATAACGCGGATGTTAACTCGCAGTATAAAAGGCTTTTCAGATCAAGAAGCAACCCTCCATACAACCCTAGGCTGGATAGTTTTGAAGAAGAGCTCTGGACTGTAGTTAGGAACATTAAAATGAAGAAGCAAATTACAAAGAACCATCATCTGGATTACCTAAGTGATATCACCAAGGAGATTAGCAGTCTAAACAGGATTTTAGTTAAATCAGATAAAACTGGTAATATGTATAAGCTAAAGAAGCAGTATTATTTGGAGCTTCTTAAAAGAGAAATTGAGAAGAACTATAAGACTACTAGTATGAACACACTAAGAAATGCGAATATGGAAACAAAAAAACTAATGAAGAGATTTAACCTTTTAAATAGGACTGAGCCTATAGTGCCAAGGCAACCGAGGTTCATATTGAAAGATCACAAGAAAACTTTTTGGACTGATCCTAAATTAAGGCTTATTTGCCCGGCTAAGTGGGATATAGGGACACTAAGCAAAAGTATATTAGATAAGTATATCCCTGTAATAATTGGAAAACTTAAGCTACAACTGTGGTCCAATTCTAAGCAAGTAATAGATTAGTTCAATTCCATTAGTGATAAAGATAATGTCAAATTTATACAATTTGATATAGCTAATTTCTATCCCTCAATTAATCCTTCTGTTCTTAATAAAGCATTGTGGTTTATGCACAATAAAGCTGGGCTTTCTAGAGAAGAGATTAATGTAGTTTTAGCTGCCAGGAAATCTTTTATGAGGTTTAATAACAAAATTTGGATTAGAAAGGGTACACCTGATGCGTTTGATGGGTAGCTCAGATTCGGCCCAGGTTGCCGGTGTGGTTTGTTCCTTTATACTTGATGAGTTAGCTGATCAATTCCCAGATATCAGAGGGGGTCTGTATAGAGATGATTGTCTGCTATTTCTCAGAAATAGTTCAAAACAGCAAGTACAAAGGATAAAAAATAGATTAGTTAGATTTTTTCACAGAATGGGAATGGATATTATTTTTGAGGACAATATATCTGTAGCTAATTTCTTAGAAGTTACGCTTGATCTGCATAATAAATCATATAGGCCATATCATAAACCTTTAACTAACCTGAGGTATATCAATAGATCTAGTAATCATCCAAAAGCAATAACAGATAACTTGGTCCATAGTATATCTTTAAGATTGTCCAACCTGTCTGCAAATAATCTGGTTTTTGAAGATGAGGCAAGGTTTTATAACTCCGCTTTGCTGGAAGCAGGATATAATGATAAGGTATACTATATTAAACCAGATTCTGCTTCCTCTATTGAAGATGTTAATAATAATAATATTAATAAAATTGATAATGTGAATAATAGCAATAAGGGTAGTTATAAAACTAACAATAATAATAAGAAGAAGAATAATAAGAATAATGTTAACCCATTCAGTAAGCTAAAGCATAGGCCAAGATCCAACGATAGTGTACCAGGGGCTGAAAGTAGTAGGCTTAAGTTTTTTAGGGATAATAATGTAGGTTGTCATTCTAGGAAACAGGATAGTCTATGGTTCATCGTCCCTTATGGGAGGCAAGTAAAATCAAATTTAGTTAGTTTATTCAGGAATGTAGTTAGGAAACATTTTCCAATTAACTCGCTCTACTATAAGGTTATTAACGAGCATAAGGTAAGGTTCGGATTTTCAAACACCAAGAATTTGACCCAAATTATCGCCGCTCATAACTTTAAACTTTTATCCTCAAACTTTAGTCATAGTTCTGTTGACATAAACACAGAGGGTAATAATAATAATAATACAGGCAATGGTCGAGATGTTAGTCAAGACCAAAAGGATATGGATAATACCACTAACTTTGGTAATAAACTAATAGAAACATCTGAAGATAGCCCTAATAGAATAAGATTCCTTAGTGCAAATGCTAAAACTAAAAACATTGTCTATAGGTGTAATGTTATAACGGATAAGAAGATTTGGAGTTATATCGGGGCTTCGTCACTTGAGGTCTCGAAACGAATTTCTAATCATTACTCTTCCTTTAGGGATAGGAGTAAGCAATATAGTACGGCGCTTAGTAATTTAGTTTGGAAATTGAAAGATGAGAAAAAGGATTACTCCCTTGAATGGTTGTTAGTAGGCAAATCGATGCCGTACGACAAGGGTAAAAGTACTTGTTCGTTATGTAACTTGGAATTATTTTCCATACTTTTTTCCAAGGGTCACCTAGTTAATAAAATAACGTTTAAAGCTTACAGATGTCTACATATGTATAGCCATACGTATGCATTTTATAAATAGGAATTACCGGAATGTGTATAGGCACAAGTTCGAAATTAAGGAAGAGGTATATTCATCTCTATATATCTTACTGGAATTAGGTCTGTGGCGCAAATATATGAGTGTATATGTATATGGGTGTAGGTATACATGTGGAGACACGTGAGAGTGTATGTGTGTATGGAGACGTATGTGTATGTGTGTACATGTAAACATATATAAGCTTGTGTGTGTGTATGTGCATATGTATCGATGTATATATGGAGGTATAGCTATATGTGTGTATGTACATATGTACGCATGTGTGTATGTGAGTATGTATGCGTATATATGTAAATGGGTGTGTGTGTGTATCTGTGCGCGTTTATGTGGGTGCATGTGTATCTGTATGTGTGTATAGGTATATGCATGCATATGTGAGTGTATATATGTTTGTGTGTATATGTGTTTGGGTGTATGGTTATACATAAAAAATACATATAAATATATATGGGTGTGTGTATCTAAGTATAGGTATATGTGTGTGTGGGGGTAGGTGTGGGCATGTGGGTGGTGGTGTGCGGTGCGTGGGCGTGGGCGGGTATAATTAATGAATTAATTAATACACTATCGTTATAGGAAGATCCGATAGGAAATCTTGATGTACAGGGGGGATGAATTTTTGGCAAGGGATTTTTACGCTGTAAACCGGGCGGTGTACGTCGCTGGATTTCGGTTGACTGGTTTGTTTACACTCTGTAAGAAAATAACGATGGTAGGTTACGTGCCGTCGATTATTCTTTCACCCTCTTGGATGATGTGTGTGTTTTGCTAATAATGGTATTGGTGATGGCAATAATGCGACCCTGATGAGATGGAGTATCCAGAAATTTGTAATATGTTGTAATTTGTTACAATATTTTACGAGACATCTTATGATGTGGTTTATTTTTCCGGGATACCCTATTGAAATGTGCATAGGCTTGGCTTATTGTGGTTGTTTCTGTTATTATAATTGTTGCTGCAATAAAGCATCTTCAATGCATTGATTTTGAGCTCTATCCTTTAAGAGACATGTATACATATATATATACAAAAACTCAACTGTGAGTTTTTGGCTAAGACTGTTAACAGATACTATATATTTTGTAAAATTTGTTTTATAAAAGTATATATTTAAAATATATATATATATATATATATATATATATGCGCATAGCTGAAGGATTAAAATTTCCAGTACGTACGCATACTTAATATATACTTTCATTAATTTTTAACACTTTAGCTATTTAATGCTTTTTGGGCGGCCTGTAATCGCCTATATAATTGATTCTGTCATTATCATTTTTAAATTGTTACACTGGATAATAAAAGAGTAAATGATATCTTAGCAAATTACTTTTTCGTTAATTATTTGATCGGTATTGAAATAATATATACACAAACACACACACACACAAATATATATATATATATATATATATATATATATATATATATATATATATATATATATATATATATATATATATACAGAGAGAGAGAGAGAGAGAGAGAGAGAGAGAGAGAGAGATGTATGTATGTATGTATGTATACACGTACAATTACACACATACAGAGAGACTGAGAGAGAGAGAGAGAGAGAGAGAGAGAGACAGGGTGGAGGTGTAGGAATAAAGTTAACTTCAAGTAATTCGTAGTAATTTCAGGTGTTGTAATGGTGTATTGAGACGTAAGGTTGTAATTTTTTTTCCTTATCGAAGCACGATAAATTGAAAGAAGTTATTTTTATGTCTCGGTGGGCAACCAGGGTTGTCAGATATGCGAATAACAATACCAAAGTTCGGGAATGGAGCAGATAAGATCAGGACCAAATATGTTTCATAGCGAGCGGAACCTCAGAAGTGGTGAATATCCATGCGAGGTGTATACCCCAGGCTACTTTCCACGCCAAGGGTTTCTTGATTAAATGATGTATATATCTGTGTACATGTATATATATATATGTAAATAAATTAAATGAGAGTTTTGACGCTAATGTCCATTATCATTGAAGTTTATTACCTATGTCAACATTTTTGTATAAGGTAATATATAACTGTCAATTCGAGTTAAATAAGTAAATTACCTTACACATCCTCAGGGTAAAAAGTAAAAAGTAAACAGCCAAAATATAATCTCTAAGTCTTATTCATATTCAATTTCCTCCTTAAATAAATTCTAAACCGATGAAAATCTATATTATATTATCTCTAGAAACTTTATCAAATACACAAATACAATGTTAATATTATTGTTATTGGTAAATATATAATTTATTGGTAAATTATATATATATATATATATATATATATATATATATATATATATATATATATATATATATATATATATATATATATATATATATATATACATATATATATACATATGTATATATATATATATATATATATATATATATATATATATATATATATATATATATATATATATATATATATATATATATATATATATATATATATATATATATATATATATATATATATATATATATATATATATATATATATATATATATATATATATATATATATATATATATATATATATATATATATATATATATATATATATATATATATATATATATATATATATATATATATATATATATATATATATATATATATATATATATATATATATATATATATATATATATATATAAACAGGCGCAGGAGTGGTTGTTTGGTAAGTACATTGCTTACCAACCACATGGTTCCGTGTTCAGTCCCACTGCGTGGCACCTTGGGCAAGTGTCTTCTACTATGACCTCGGGCCGACCAAAGTTTTGTGAGTGGATTTGGTAAATGGAAACTAAAAGAAGCCCGTCGTATATATGTATATATTTATATATATGTATGCATGTGTGTGTATACGTTTGTGTGTCTGTGTTTGCCCCCCCCCCCCCAACATCGCTTAAGAACCGATGCTGGTGTTTTTACTTCCCCGTAACTTAGCGGTTCGACAAAAGGGACCGATAGAATAAGTACTGGGCTTATTCTATCTAGTTCTGGGGTCGATTTGCTCGACTAAAGGCGGTGCTCCAGCATTGCCGCAGTCAAATGACTGAAACAAGTAAAAGAATAAAAGAGAGAGAGTATACTTAGAGAGAGAGAGAGAGAGAGAGCGGGAGAATGAGTGTTGTCTACAACTACACACAACCATTACTCACTCGCACACGCATTGTCTATATTTATGTTTCATATAATATATGCGCACACCAAAGAATGCTGAAGTATATTGCAAATTATCTCGTAGGAGGCAAAAACTGTGATGAATTACTGATATTAAAGACAAGACAAGGCGAACTTATGCGTGGAATAGTCTACACCCGGAGGAATCGACCGTTGTTTCTAGCAAAGTATATTGGTTGTGTATACGGAAAAAACCTTAGCCGCGAGGAAAGGTGTAATCGTGTACGTACATCATTACGGGTTATTCATTAAAAGTTATTGTAATTATATTAACACTGTCTTGTTTATTTCTTCCAGAGATATTCAGCACCTTGGTTTGCTGTATTTTTCATATTACAAACATTTCTCTAAATTTATTTTCAGAAGATGCAAGCAAATTTCTCGATATGATCTACGTTGACTTGAAAGTTACGAAATTAATTAACTCCACTTCTCTTTTATATAATGAATGATATCATTTAAACGTTTTTGCTTTGTTGAAATTGCTCATTGTATCAAACAGGTTATTTTACTAAGTGGTTTTCTTGAATCACAAGTTGGTTTTCAGACAAGACATTTTTGATACACATTTATGTTTACGTTCACATAGAATATGATTTTAGATTTTTGTCTCAACATATATTGTATTCCATTATTGCTTTAAACATTAATGCATTGCAACCCATCCATCATTTTACGAAAATATATTAAGTGGTGAAGGAATTTTCTATATACACGGTATTAAATGAATTATTGTTCATATATATATATGTATATATATATATATATATATATATATATATATATATATATATATATATATATATATATATATATAAACAAATAGTAAATGAGCATATGCATATATACGTACAGGTATGTGCATACCGACATCCACCTGTATGTATAGGTGCATATATGGGTACAGGACATTGCAAACAAACGTAGACGAGAACACACGAGCCACTTAGAGAGAACATTCTACTTCATAAGCTACCCGCGTTTTAACACCGGCGTTTCGACGAGCTTCGGGCAGGACGCATCGTTAAAACGGCTCGTCCCATGGATCGCAGATTAAATTTGTATACGCAAATTAAATCTAGCCATGGAGGAGTGTAGTGGCGGACAAAAAACAAGACAGGAAAACAAACAGAAAAGGATTTACGGCCAGACGAGAAATATTATGTGTGTATGAACGCGATGAAGCACGAACTTGAAAGGGACAAAGTGGTGCGTGCGTTGCTCGGCAAAAGCCAGGGAAGGAAAGGATTATTGACCGGAAGCATGGTCAAAATTTATTAGAATATTTGGCTGAAGATAAGGTTTTTTCATACTCAGCTACCCGGCAAAATTGTTGATTATTAATTTTATTACTAATTGACGATTCGCTGCCTTGTATATTTACATATATATATATATATATATATATATATATATATATATATATATATATATATATATATATATATATATATATATATATAGTAAGACAAATTCATAGAAGATAGATAGGTAGATATATATATATATATATATATATATATATATATATAGAGAGAGAGAGAGAGAGAGAGAGAGAGAGAGAGAGGGAGAGAGAGAGAGAGAGAGAGAGAGAGAGAGAGAGAGAGAGAGAGAGAGAGAGAGAGAGAGAGAGAGAGAGAGAGATGCACACATATAGCAATCGAAATTGAATGAAAAGAAACTCCTGTTAGTATAACGAAAATAATTTTCTCAGGTAAAATATTTTTGTAAAAAATTACACCAAAATCTCCATCAATGTTTAAAATTTATGCTTAGTTTACAACAAAGTATAAGGCATGTTTTAAGCTTTACAAAATGAAGTTCTGAAATCTTCTCACCTATATATATGGTACTAATCTTATGAACAACTGTAGTTTAATCGCAAGTCGCAGAGTACAGTTCCTTGCGAGAAAAAAATCTGGTGTTTATTTTTTTTTATTATTTTTTCTATAATTTGGGCTTTTGTTTTACAGTCTTACAATAATACAATTGTTGCAAACCTTTTAACATTTATCCCACTCGTTGAACTTTTGTACCTCAATGTAAACAGCTTTTTTGTCGTTGCTAATACCGTTGACATCATTGTTGACTACGATTTTCATGTGTGTATTTATTGCTGATGGAGTTGCTTTCCCTCTTGGCAGTAATACATCCGCAGTTTAGAGCTGTTTTGTGATGTAATCAGAATGGAAAAAAATCTATGGTTTAAATTAAAAGCCTTCCTAGCACGGTCATGTCATTTTAAATTTTATGTGGGAATGTCCGTAAGTATTCATCCATATTGTATTAATCTTCATCCAACTTTGAAGGTTATCCACTGTAACTGTTACGGTCCAAGCTAAACTTCCCAGCTTTAAATTTTGCAAACCACCTTGAAACAGTTGATTCACAATCAGATCATCACAATACACTTCATGAATGTTTTTGCAAGTATTTGCAGCATTTTACCATTTAAGAAAAAAAAATTAAAGCATAAAATGTTCGGTTATCCATTTTAAATGTCAATAAAGAGTAACCGCAATGTAAGGTAAATCAATTTTTAGTCAGGAACAAAGAAAAGATACACGACCACTTCAAGCAGCTCCAAAGTTTTATCTGTTTTACATTTCAGGTATATTCAAAGAAGCGTTCAACGATTTAGCGTAAAAATGCTCAGACCACACCGGACAACTTAATAGCTGGTAGAGTTGATTTGAGAGTAACAGGGATATTAATCCATGCAGGTCTAGTTGCCTCCCAAGATGGCTTGTCATCGACTAGTAACAATTGTTGTTTACCTCGAATTTCAGCTTCGATATCACAATCTATAAATATGTATCCATTCGCCTCTATCAATATCTACATGACACTAACGAAGGTGCATGGCTTAGTGGTTTTCGCTTTTCACACATCGTCGTAAATTCGTGAGTTCCATACCAAGCACCGTTATTTCTATAATGTTCGGTAACAATCAGTTGACATCGATGTAGCGATGTTTTGCCTCAGATGGGATTTGCTTAGCGTATGAATTTTTTCGTTTATTATTCTAACACTATGGGTGAATCTGAGGATCTTTTAAAAACATCACGAGCGAAATCTATCCACTATCTTGACTATCGTTAATCCGGTATCCATGTGTGACTAATATACACTACTGCAGGCAAATTGCTTCTCTATAAGTCCATCCTTCCTAACAGCAGTAGTAATGTTTTAGGAATATCCAAATTCCAAATTTAGTACATGTGCAGGTATATGGTTTCTGCCTTGCGAATTCTACACATTTGAATACATTTTATGCTCTCCACATTGCTGATGACATTACGCAAGTTGGGCAAACAGCCAATATTCTACATAAACTGCAAATGCGTAGAATACATTGTTAATAATCGTATTAACGGATGGCTTTTGTAGTAACAGAACTTTTGGTAACAGAGAATATTGATTTCGTTTTTGTCCTAAAATATGCATAGGAAGATCTATTTAATATATTTTCCTATTAATCCTGCTGGTTGTATACTTACAAAAGTGGGGATGAATGATATTTAGTTAACCTAACTTGATCCAACTCCGAAAACATGCTTAAATACACAATCTTTCTCATTTCCAATCGACAGGTTCCATTCATTCATACATTTTGAATTCCGTGCCAACGCTGAATTTAATAAAATGTAACAAATTCTATGTTACCTCTCGACTAGCTAGGATTTACAGTAAAATCTCTTTCAGATGAATCATTAAGCTCGTATTCAAAATGAAACTAATAATCATAGCGGTAAATATAATCAGGATGATGTTAATAAGAGTATAATAATGTAATACTAATAATATAATACTAATACTATAATAATATTAATACTAATCATAAGAATGTTAATATACTAACAGCAGTAACAACAACAACAACAATAATAATAATGATAATTTTACCCTAGTGTCACTTTGATGGCATACACAAGGTTTACCAACAGCCCCTGCCGGAGCCTGGTGGAG
>NC_142932.1:25937944-25957944 GCF_046866305.1 Octopus bimaculoides | reverse complement strand
AAACATATCTGGCCCAGATTTGCATCATGTAACTCAAAATTCCTCGGGTCCTGTGCGGGGATTTTGTCGCCTACATCGGTGAGTGACTCCGGACATTTCTGGCATTCGGGGTGAACCGATAGAATAACGTAATGAGCTGTTTTGCCTTTTGAGCTAAGACAACAACAAGGTGTAGCAGGAAATTTAGCGCACAAATAATTGCCTTGAATGTTTTAGATATTTGAAAAAGTGTGTTATAAGTCATTTTTATTTAAGCTGCAAGGCTTGGAAACCAACATGCGTTGAGTATGCAATATTCAAATAATTAATATGCAAGAATATGTAAAATAGATTCTTACATAAGGCAGTTATAGTTGCTTAGTCAGAAACTTGATATAATATCTTGTATGAAAGGTAAAATACGTCTGAGATGATAAAATCATGATATTTACTTACTGCAGACATATCGCGTGATATTCACTTTCGTTAATGTTTGTGCTGTAGCTGACTGCTACGATTCAAAGGACTTCGACGTCCATATACGGAATGATCTCTGACATTACTCTACTGCATCATTTTTTTTATCGGTGATATAATCAGCATATACACACATAGATGCATATATATGCATATGTATGTATGTATGCATATATATGTGGTTGGGGGTTAGTGCCTACGAGTGTGAGACAGTGTGTAAATAAATACATATTCGTTCGTATATACATACATATGTATGTGTGTGTCTATATGTGTGTGCGCATGCATGCGTGCATGTGCACATTTGTATGTGGGTGTCTTTGTAAAACGAAACAGTTCCTACAGAATGACATTTATAATCTTACCAGCGTGGGTTGGTACTGAAAAAAAAAATGTGAGTTTTTTCTGAAGTGCAGTACCGATAAAACCATAAACGGCAATTATTGATGTCTGTGAATTTCTTACCATAAAATATGCGACATTGCATTCAATAACTTTAATTTAAGTATTTTGTCATACATGAACGATTTCCACCATGTCAGCAGGAGATGTCTGTTCAGATTTCACAGGCAGCACTCATTTCAACTCAATATTTATTCCATCCTACAATTTATAACTTTAGGATCTTCAGGATCCATTTTTCAGAAGAGAAATATATATATATATATATATATATACATATATATATATATATATATATATATATATATATATATATATATATATATATATATATATATATATATATATATATATATATATATATATATACATATATATATATATATATCAGTGGATATACTTCACTCCATGTAATATTTAACTGTTCACACTGAGTTTCACATATTGCTTCTTGAGAAATTTGAGCGGTTGATAACGTGAACATTACAAAAGACATTGAGATAATCGAGAAAGTCTTTAATAAAAAGAATTGAAATTGCTTCATACGGCTTGCAGTATAATAACAATGTTCACATTCGCGTTACATTATACATTAAAGCGTTCTACACACATCCCCTCTCATTTACCTACATACAACCTTTTATAAATACAGACATATCTATATGTGTATGTAATTCTTATTATTCCTGAATGCATGTGGTTTATTGAATATACATACAGCAATGTGTTTTGTGAGTAAATACAAGGAATTATTTAAGTCTGAATGTGCTAACGCAGAGAGATACTGACAAAATTATTATATTATATAATTTAATTCGATTATTAATTGATGTTGGCGACTTCAATGATCATTGAATTTATTATAATAATCTTTCATCAAATTTCGTTTTTATAGGAAAGCAGTAAAAATAAGTAATATTTATTAGTCTCTTGAATATTTTAAATACAATGTTTCGAGATATGTAACTTGACATAATAAAATAATATCTTAGGGAGCCAGCATTATTAAACGTGTAGTGTCAAGAGGAGCCGAACTGGCTATATAAAACTAATTTGGTTGTTTTAATTTATTAGATATGTTTAATTTAATCGTAATTGAATGAAAATTTTGCAGACGGATATATTATTTTTCAATACCTAATATATGATGTGTAAATATTATGAATAATATCTGAAATTATAAAGCATACAACAGGGGTTAAATATGTTTTCTCTTCGTGAAATACGCCATTACGTCTGTCAGCAGTAGATAATTTACAACTTACTATTTTAGTAATATATAGACAGTTTTGATTGCCCTTCGTTGTTTTATTAATAATAGTGCTTAGCATATGATGAGAGTCATAACTGCGTCTTTTTCAATAATTTACTCAATGACGTAAATTGTAAAGGCAGATATCATGAACTTTGAGATATTGCAATAATAAACATCAAATATACGTTGGCCATATATATATGCATATACAGCCGTAACGGTAGCATCCTACTCATCCTAAGAGATGAAAGGCTTCCATTCAGAAGGGTGAGAGTATATGTGCAATTAGAAGACGAACATCCCACTGGTGTGTTTAAATTCTAATAACAAATCATTCAAGGGATATAACTCCAATATCACTTACTCTAGTTTCCGTTTCGATAAACGTGAGGTAGAAGGGAGTTTATCTAGCTTTTAAATACAATTATTGATATTAAGAGATATATTTCAATATTACAGAAATATGTGACTAAGTTTATGATGGATCTATGCTTGACTAGGATGTACATACGTCGCATTTTTCGCAATATCGTAGATATTCAAAAGAGAGCGACATTTCGTTTTTAGCATATGACAACACCTCTATTTATAGTAGGTCATTATCGACCTGAAAACACTTATGAATTTTGTATGCATCAACTGTGAAATTTAGTATTTGTCGATTGATCAGTACTAGTAGTAATTATTTCTAACTTTGACGTTAGGCCACACTTGACTAAGGATGATTTAGGTGATTGATTATTTACATTATCGAATATGGAATTATAAAACGCCGACTGGAACAATTATGGTTTGAAATCAGACACGAAAGGAAAAGAATCACATATAAACTATTTTCTCCAGCGATTGACCATCTCTACCAACCATTCGCCAAGCTAACATGTTCATAGGTGCTTATTATATTGATTTCTATAATTTTCCAATTGATTTCTAACAATGGGTGCTAATAATGCAATAAAGATGGCTATTGTTAAATATTTTCGCTTGGAAAACAAAACGACTGATTAAGTAGGTTTGTGTCAAATATGCCTGATTCATGTCTTGGCTATGTTGATGTTACTGTAATTGATATAATGAATGATATAGATATTTCCTAAAATAAATGGTTTATGTAGTTATGCATTTTATACGAATTGATATTAGTCTTAGATCTATTTTTGCGAAAACACGGAAACCAACAGCGGAACATCCCATTAAGAGGCTGTGGTCAAACTCAACACTGTCGGCAGACCTGACAGAAACACCTGTCAAAATACAGATCGCAGAAATAACAGGAGTGCTTACAAGTTATATATATATTTTTTTTTTATCAGAGACTGCTTAGGGTTAATTAATATTGTTGTTGGCACTCCGTCGCTTACAACGTCGAGGGTTCCAGTTGATCCGATCAACGGAAAAGCCTGCTCGTGAAATTAACGTGCAAGTGGCTGAGCACTCCACAGACACGTGTACCCTTAACGTAGTTCTCGGGGATATTCAGCTTGACACAGTGTGACAAGGCTGACCATTTGAATTACAGGCACAACAGAAACAGGAAGTAAGAGTGAGAGATGGTTGTGGTAGAAGAGTACAGCAAGGTTCGCCACCATCTCCTGCTGGAGCCCCGTGGTACTTTAGGTGTTTTCTCTCAATAAACACTCACAATGCCCTGTCTGGGAATCGAAACCGTGATCCTATGACCGCGAGTCCGCTGCCCTAACCACTGGGCCATTGCGCCT
Organism: Octopus bimaculoides; assembly: GCF_046866305.1. NCBI lineage: Eukaryota > Metazoa > Mollusca > Cephalopoda > Octopoda > Octopodidae > Octopus > Octopus bimaculoides. The sequence continues at coordinate 25,954,113 of NC_142932.1, read as the reverse complement.
CCACTAATTAACATTAAAAAAAAGAGAAAGAAAAACAATAGGAATGTTAGAAGCGTGATTACCGCCAATCACTTAGTAAATAAATAGTTTCGTTTTACTACTCGGAATACACAATAGCTTGCTCCAATGGAATCATACCAAGATTTCTCGTTCGCTATTTAAGCTATATAAAACCTTATTATTTTTTCAATGGCTTTCTGCATTTCCTTTCGTGCCCAGTCATGCAGCAATTCCTTTACACTATTGGCCCTATCGGCGTCGGTGGGATTTCTATAAACATGAGTCCAAGATGTTTCTCCAGACAAAATAAACGTACAATTAACGTATATTAACCTATTGTTGTATAAGTGTTCCATTTCATAGTATAATGCATTAATGTCTTTATATTATATTCACATATCTTCACAGTGGATCCGTTAATGAAATACCCTGTGTGTGTGTGAAAAAGTTAACGTCTCCTGTCCAATAGATTAATTTTAAAATTATTAGCTTCTTTTTGTAACTTCATTACATCAAGTTAGACACCCACTCAATCGAAAATATACTTTCGGAATGAATTGTGTTATAGGTCGCTCGTACAATAATTATATAAACGAAGCTTTTAACTAGATGCATTTTCAGTAGCTGCTATGAATTCGGTTTTATTTCAATGTTGAACATCAACTGAAATTAAGACTTGCAAGTATCTATTGTCAGAACTTTTGTCATAAATATCTGTTATATTTAAGATCCAGTCTCGCCACTGATATATCTGCATGGAAAGTGACCCTAAAGTTGATCACAGTTCGCCTTTCCTATTTAGATTTATATAATAGACTATTTGCATGGGAATTTACCAGCCGTTTAATAGCCATTTAATGCAGATTTCATATTGCTACTTACGAAGATGTGTTGTACGTTCCCACTGCGTTATTTACATCAACCAGCTTCAGACCAAGGAGAGCGAAATTTAGTTTCCCATGATATTGGTTTCAAATTTTAGTACAATGCCAGCAATTTCGGCAACAATGTTTTATCGACCCGAAAGGATCATAGGTTAAATCGATCACGGCAGAATCTGAATTCAGAACGTAATGACAGACGTAATGACAGACGTAATGACAGACGTAATGACAGACGTAATGACAGACGAAAGGCTGCTACGCATCTCAGCCAGCGTGCAAACGACTCTGACAGCTTGCCAACATAGTTTCGCTTGATATTCTTTTCTACTGCACACGCAAGGACCGAAATTTTTATGAAGGAGGTGCCAGTCGATTAGAGCGACCCCAATAGGCAACTGACACTTAATTTCTTGACTCCGAAAGGATGAAAGGCAAAGTGAACCTCGGCAGAATTTGAACTCAGAACGTAATGGCAAACGAAATACCGCTAAGCATTTCACCCGGCGTGCTAACGTTTCTTATTACTTTATTGCCCACAAGGGGCTAAAGATAGAGGGGACAAACAAGGACAGACAAAGGGTTTAAGTCGATTACATCGACCCAGTGCGTAACTGGTACTTAATTTATCGACCCCGAAAGAATGAAAGGCAAAATCGACCTCGGCGGAATTTGAACTCACAACGTACAAGCAGACGAAATACCGCTAAGCATTTCGCCCTTCTTGATAACGTTTCTGCCAGCTCGTTCCTTGGTTTTGCATGATATTAATACACTGACTGAATCGAAACTGACTGATCAATATACTTAGAAAATTTAATGTAGTTTACTTTCCATATAATTATTTCCAGTTTGCAAATTTCCATTCGAATTCATCTAATTACCATTAAGTTCCTCAGTATATGTAAACTGATAGGGCGGCTAGCTGGCAGAAACGTTAGCACGCGGGGCGAAATGCTTAGCGGTATTTCGTTTGTCTTTATGTTCGGAGTTCAAATTCCGCCGAGGTCGACTTTACGTTTCCATCCTTTCGGGTTCGATAAATTGAGAACCAGTTGCATACTGTGGTCGATATAATCTACTGGCCCCGTCGCCCAAAATGTTGGTCCTTGTGCCTAGAGGAGAAAAGAGTATATGTAAACTGATGCACATGATTTTTCGTTGATATATAAGATATACTGTTAGCCTGTTGATTTTGTTGCTTCTGTGTTTATTACTAAAAGTACTTATATACTTATTCTTTAAAAATATGACTACTTTATCGAGGAAGGTTTAAATGGGCGTGGATATATTGCTGGGCGTATTCTCAGACAGTGAATGCACGTTAAACTATGACTCTAGTCGTGTTGGTAAATGAGCTTCACACATGTAATAAGCGAAGCCACCTTCGCTAGTATAATCGACAGCATTCAAACAGATGTACATTTGCAGCCAGGTAAACATATTTAATGATAAATTAATAACTATTTCTAATGCCATGTTTCCTCTTATTTACGCCTGATAATACTATTTAGACTCCTAAACTTGTTACCACAACATTAATATGCTGGATTCTGTCACTAATCTCCGAGATTATGGTTTTCAAGAGAAATATGTACCGAACAAGATTTCACTGTATTTAAATACAATATTATATATTACACGTGATATTCTGAAGTGCTGCAGCATCATAACTTAAACAACAAGAGTATTGACATACAGAGATAAGTGATGAATTTTGCCGGAGATATATTTTTATCATATTTCTTTATATGCTCACTAACCTAAAGAAATATATTTTGAACGGCTTAATGAAAAATTGAAAATTCACAATGTATACATTCTTCGCTTTGTGTACGAACAGTATTTAAATGTTTCTGCGCATATCAATGATTGATTGATATATATGCGTGTGTGTGTGTGCGTGTATGCATGTATATATATATATATATATATATATATATATATATATATATATATATATACATTCTTTTATTTATCATATTACAGCCGCCATACTGGAGTACCGCTGGAGCACCTTGAAGGGTTTTAGTCGAATAAATCGACCACGGGACTTATTTTTTATAGCCTACTACATATTCTATTGGTTTCTTTTGCTGAACTGCTAAGTTACACGGTCGTAAATACACCAACACCGATCAGATAGCAGATCATAGTTGGAATAAACAAAAAGATTACAGTCATATTCATATACGTTCGTTTGGTCCTTTAATAATTGAATTTTATTGAAAATAGTTACGAAAGCGGTAAATTGGCAAAATAGTTACTGCACTAGACAATATACTTAACGGCATTTCTTCCGGCTTTTTACGTTCTGAGTTCAAATGACGCCGCGGTCAATTTTGCGCTTTATTCTTTTGACGACGAGAAATTAAGTACCAGTTATGCACAGCGGTGCATTCTATATCTACTATTTAGATACTCTAGCTACGTGACCGAAACAACAATCGTAGTCTATAGGTTGTATTTCTACGCTTAATGAAATTAATTCATGTAATTAACATTGTTTAAGCCTCCATCAAGTTTTGTAAGAGCGGTATTGGGCGCAAAATCTTATTAGTAAAAACAACACGCACAACTAAATGTCTTCAAATGTAAAATAGGTTATTCATGATTATTGTTTGTTTATTCCAAATAATAATATTAGGGAACACTTTTAAATTCAGACATCATTTGTATGATGTATCTTTTGTATTGGTGTCGAATTTAGTTTGATTTGTGCCACTTGCTTTCCACATTTATGGTGTTTTGTGGGGATTGATAGTGTAACGAAGAAAGTAATATTATAATGTGCAAACCTTTATTCTGCATTCTGTACCTTATATGCGAAAGGATGGATTTAAACGGACAAGCTCTTGACGGTTGTATAGATATTTCAAAATTATGATGCTATGATACTAGGTGTTTCCATTATTTGTCCAACCCCTGTACAACGTTAAGATTTTGTAATTAAAAGGACACATTAAGCGGCCAGTGCACGTACCAGAATGTTTAACTGTAGATGTCTCGGTATATGTTGCAATGAAATATATTATTTATTAGAAAGGTGATATGAACTATGAAACACGATGGAAAGCTGTTGATTTAAAATAAAAATCAAAGAAATATTCCTGTTGATATGAAACATCACCTGGAAATTTTCAGATATTGGACAAGCCATAACTTCATAATCGACCAGACTTCACAGGAATCCATCAATCTCCCTGCAAGAACTGCCAAACATTATTTTTGAAACCTTGTTAAAATTGTCACAAGTCAATTTTCACTGCCACAAATTATGGTTATCATACTGATAGTGTATCAACAATAGCTGGGCTGAACTACAGCGTATTTACAATGTTACAAGATACAATGTAATACCTCGTTATTATACAAAACCTAGTTAAACATCAATGCGTTGTAAAATCAAGAGTAATTTATGCACAAAGGTTAAGAGAATTAAAATATTTCATAGAGATTGCTTTGAAGATTGGGAATCAAGTTTTATCTCATTTTATCAAATAATTAACATTTTCAATAATTGTCAATGGACACGAATAAATAATAAAATAACGTAATCTATTTTTGTCGCTTAAGTGCGGATATATGTACTGGGAAGAGTATTTGCAGTTAGGTATGAAGTATTAATATTCTTTGTAAGCAGCAAGTGTATGCGATCGTGATACATTCTTTGGCCATGAATTTTGCATTTTAAGCGGGAATTATTTTCCGTTAAATTAACTTTCATTTACAAATTCAAGAAGTGGGTTTCTGAAATGCATTTTTCAATATATGGTTGAAAATTTGCAAGTATAGCACCACTAGTATAAAAAGTTATGTGAATATGATCTAACGCATGGAATGGGAGCAAGCTATTTGATAGTCCATTCGTTGTGTCACTGGATATTGTATCAGAACAAAGATATGAAACCGAATTAATTATTTGACAATTTATTGAAGAGGAAATTACCTTCTGATTCGTTGAATACTTGACGTCTGTAGGAATTTAGGAATCGAAATTAGTTATCCATAAAAATTGTTTTATAAACATGTCTAACTATTTTGCCTATCACGTATAAGTTGGCAATTTATTTTACCTAATGAAGCATCCAAGAATCGTTTCAGAACAAAATTGATTAAGATCCAGCTGGATAAACAAACTTGTCTCGAAGTATTTGATTTCGTACAACACGATAACATGTTGTCTGATTACATTGAAAGAATTAGGTTTCATCAATCTGACGTTGCCACATTTCAGTGTATCACGCTCATGCGGTTTGTGTTTTCAAATTACATTTTAAGTTTTTATTTTGCTGCGATATGTTCTGGAGGTAATAAATTAGAACAAAAAAGAGTTTTTGATCACTAATTCACAAAGAAAACATTCCTGCAATGTGTCATTTGTTGCTTAGATTAAAAATACGGATACATTTCCATCCACTTACTCTGACTGGAGGACGAAGCACTACCCGTAGATTTCACAGGCCCTTCAAGACCTGTTGAGATAAATTTCGGTAAAAGTGCTTCTTGAGCCATTGCAAACAAACACCTGCGGGAACACATGATGCGAGAGGATTCTCAAGTTTGCATCGTTTAAAAAAGAAGACAGAATACAGTGACTAGTACGGGACCAGGCAATTTTGAGCGAGGTAAGAGGTGCAGTAAGTCAAGAATACCTGAGAGATAAGAATGCTCAGAGCACAGTCAGTCACATTCACAATGGCGAAAAGGAGAGATAGCACACCTGTAGGCCAGAGATTGAAACGCGTTTGTGGCTGTCAGTATGCCACAGTATGTTAGTCGCCTGGATTTTTCTGAATGCAGACGAGAATACCTATGCGCAACAGCAGCAGCACCGTCTCATATATGAAAACAATACGCTGTTGTAGACTTCGCAACTAAATCTACAACAGCGTATTGTAGACAATAATTATTGTGCGTGATGTATTTTATGCATCTTAGGACAGAAGCCAAACTTTGAGATTGTGATCCTCGATATGTTAAGCATGTACATTCACGAGAAGAGACACTCGGAAATTGCTAAGTTTGATAATTAGAGTAATCGTTAATTTTCTTGTTGCCTGCTGCTCATGTTTAATATACATTTCAATAGTTCACATATTTCATATTCATTTATATGACACTCCATCTATTTATTAATTCATCATCAGGTACTCTGATCCAAAATTCTACCGACCTTGATATAAAGCATATATTACTACAGTACATTGATTATAGTAAAATATCTATAATTCCCTACTTTACATATTTCGAGATAATTTTATTTACATTTAACACAAAACAACCTTTAATATAAAATACAGAAATAAGTAAGTGAAGTGGCAAAGTCGTTAGCGCGCCGAGAAAAAAAAATGGCGGCATTACATCCGTCTTTACGTTCTGTTTTCAAGTTCTGTCGTGGTCGACTTTGCCTTTCATACTTACGGAGTCGATAAAATAAGTACAGTTACTCACTAGTTGTTCGAACGTGTTTGCCTTAAGCCAGAACTTAAACCCGATAGTGCCAACATTTTAAAACGATATTTCATATAACGTACATGCCGGTTAGCATTTCGTCCGTTTTCACGTTTTTAGTTCCAATTCTGTCGAGGTCTACGTTGCTTTTCATATTTTGGGGATCGATAAAATAAGTACTATTTGAACACCAGGATCGATGTAATCGACTTACCCATTGCCATGTAATTGCTGGACATGTCCCAGAATTTGAGATCAGTATTACATATAATGTTTGTCGGTTCTTACGAGTTCAAAACCCACCGAGTTCAACATTGCACTCTATCACTTAGGGGAGGTCGATAAAACAAAAAAAACAGCTGAACACTTGGTTTGATGTATTCAACCTATTCCCTCACCCCAAATGCCTGGGTTTATACCAAAATTTGAATCTGATAATAATATATAACATAGGTAATGGACGGCTAGAATCGGTACAGCATCAGACAATATGCCTTGTACACACTGACTTTGAAATGCTCACTATGTTTCATCCTTCGGGAGACGACAATATGAAATGACTGTCGTGAAGGAGGCCTGTTTGTTCCTTCTTGTGGCAGGGGCCGATTTATTCATTCCCACGACTAAGTAAATGTGTCTATATTACAAGCCGATATCATACAAAAGAAATAACTATAATGATTAACACATTTTCCTTTATTCAATTTCAGTTTTATACAGCAAACCTCACGATTACATTATCAAATAAAATATATATATTCTTTCACTTTATGGCAACTAATACATTCCATCACATTTAAGTATATTGCATTAAGAATACATTTTTCCGTAGAGAATTTCTTAAATGAAAAATTGAGGAAAAGAACTGAAGTATACGTAATTTAATGCATGAACACACACGTGTATACGTAATTATATATGACTGTGTATGTATGTGTCCATGTATATGTGAATGACGATGTATTTGTGTATGTCTGCGCGTATATATATCATCCTATATATCTATATATATACTTCCATATGTTTATTTTATACCTTATATATATATATATATTCAATATAGTACACGCATATGCTCACAAGAATGTATGTGTGTATGTATGTATGTATGTATGTATTATGTATAGAGATAGATAGATAGATAGATAGATAGAAAGATAGATAGATAGATAGATAGATAGACAGATAGACAGACAGATAGATAGATAGATAGATAGATAGATAGATAGATAGATAGATAGATAGATAGATAGATAGACCGACATAAATACATACATATATGTACATACATGCGTGTGTCTCTTGTATCATTAAGTATGCAATTCCTTCCGAAATATATGCGTGCACAAGTATTCCAGTTTTGATATATTGAAGTAAATGTAGATGCAGTAATTTTATTAGATTTTAGGGTGAAATGAGTAGAATGAATCACATTGATCGTAACTGATTTGAATTGAAATGCTCATAACGTATGAGGAAATTTAAAGCAGTAGGTTACAACTTCATGAGTATATACACTGACATCTGAAAATTGAATCTTTATTATATTTTTCCGTTATCTATTATTCTGTTGTGCAGTAACTTTCTGACAGAGAGACGTCCAGTCCATGTGCCACGAAGCGCGAATCTATTTCGATAAAATAATATAACTAATCTAAAAACCTTACATATATTCATAAATGTCCTCACAACTTGTTATGAACATTTTACATTTTCTTTATATTTATTCAAAAAGATGTTCATAGTAAATGGAACATTTGATCTTAAACTAAATTTTACATCCTTCTGAAGTGAGAGGTCATAATTCAATACGTGGTCCCACATGATTTTCGAAGAAAATGTCACTCACTATTTACTTTCTTTGTAATATACTCTTGTATATGGCTACATAATTTTTCTGCAACATTATCCCATTCGTTCAATATGAATCTTATCATGACGCAACTATATTTATTTTAATTGTTGATATCGGATATAAACAAATCGGAGGCGGTTGTTACTACTCTGGGGCTGTGGAGAGTTCAAAACAGAACACTGACAAGCCACAGGACTTCCAGTTTCGCAAATTAAAAATCAAGTACCAAACAGTCCGTACGCCATAGTTAGACACTAGTCCGACGGACAGCTGAAAATTCCCAGGGATGTTTTAAATAACGAACAGAATCGTTAGGTTGACTCAGAAATATACCGATATGTAAACATTCCGGAACTGTCTTGAGAACACAGCAAACGCCTACATCCATATTGTTAAATTTGATTACTTGGTCATATTGACTCTCATATATAAACTGTAATTAAATTGGCATATCAACTCCGCTTCCCATTAAACTAATGCATTCTGCTAGAATGGCGCGTGATATGCAGGCAGCACCCTTAGATTTCGGGCTAGGCATCAGATTCCTTGAGCTCATTACTAGGTCTGAGACGAATTGAAATGGTTATATTATAATTAACAATTCCGAACTATTTTGTCAACGATAGCAATAGCCAGCCAATAAGGCACGATAACTCTATCAATGCCCGGACAATATTATAGAGTCCTTTGATAGTATTCTGATATATATATATTCAGGCGCCATTTCTAAATTATCTTCAAGCCAAGCAGTCACATATGCAAATGCTGATGTATATACATTTCATCATATAATTTTTTCTCGACTTGCATTTTAGAAGCACACTATGCTTCACACACCCCACGGACAAACACATGCACGTGCACGTGTATACATACGCACACACATACATACAAAAATACATATACACTCCCCCTCCACACACACATATATATACATGCTTTATCACGTTATTTATATTCAGGTTTTGATTTCTAGTCTATTTGATTTCAGGGGTCAAACTTCAATCTTCTCATGACCCTACATTTGGTGTGCAAAAGTTTTTCCCTTTCTATTGGAAATTGACAAGAATTTTCTATGTTAACTCTGTTTTTTCACAAAATATTTCATTTGATTTCATATATTCTTGTTCCCAATCATTTTTTTGAACCAAGTTGTTTGTTTTCTAGAAAATATTGATCTACCAACTGCATAAGATTGTTCCTCTCACGAGGATAGTAGCATGCAACTCATCACTACAGCAGCTCTATGTATTAATGGTTAAGAGGTATGCGAGGATGGAAAAACAAGGTGAACAAGCTTATATACTTTCATTTAAGCGATAAAAAAACTCGTTGAAATATTTGCTCGGTAAATACAGTGTTATACTTCTAGAAATTTAAGGCATAGCACCAAAGATTTGGTTGGATATTTTGGGGATTGCGGTGAATTGCAAAAGTGATGCAACCATGATATACTTTTATCGATAGAAGGAAGGGGAATGCTCAGAAACGCTTTATAGACTGGTGGGGTGCTAAAAGAAAGATATCCTGAAATCAGACGCATGGTCCGGTTGCTTCCAACAGAATCGAATTTGGTAAAGGCATGTAAGGTCCAGGTAGGGATGTTGAATCGAGTGATGGAGCCAGGCTTCCAAAGAAGTAAGCCCTAGTAAGATTTGAAATCAGAATTGAAGAAATCAGAACAACTTCGACAATGTGTCTCCTTTGAATCTAATGCTTCTGCCAAAAACGTCCAATTATACCATATATTTATTGATCGGCAAAATTGTAGAAAATGTTGACTGAAGCAGAATTCGATCTCAGAAGGCTCAAGTTGCAGAGTTACTAATTCCAGGCATTTCATAAAATATCTAACGACCCTATCAAGAAACTCAAAATGACAGTTTCAAAACAATTAGAAATAAATTTGAGAATGAAGTTGCAGTGAAACCACTCACAGAGACCTCGATTTGGAAGGTGCCTAATCCTTATCAAGTTTAGGAATTGTTGTTTGAAGAATATCAATGATTTAAATGAGAAAGCTGACAATATTTTGACAAGTTCTTTTCGATTAGACGAGTACGTTGAATGCTGGTGGAGGCGGTCAACTCTTTTAATGGAAAATAAGATAGAAGAAAGAGTTCTAGAGAATTACCATTAAAACATAAACCTTCCATTGAAGTTCTTATCAGCAAATTTTCGATGTGTAAACGTATCAACACCTACAACAAAATGAGCTGTTGTCTGCCGTGAAACAAAAATAATGCCGGAAAGATTCGTTTTTAAACAAAGGATCACCAAGCAATTGATAAGGCAAGTTTGTGTAGTTGTAAGAATTGAAGCATTAACTTGTGCATGCCGTGAACAGATTTTACAAAATAGCTTATGATATTGTAACTCATTTATGCCTATTGAAGTGAATGTCAATGGTTGCTACGTCGCTGATAATTTTGGCAATGTCATGACATCTAGCGTGTCACATTGCAAAACAAAGATAAATTATACTATTAGGAGGGGGTGCTGAAAAGTTCCTGGCTCTAAGGGTATAGCGAAAATCCTGGATGGATGACCAACATTCCTTCCAATTTCTTTTACTGTGCTTAGAAAAACTGAAGGACCGCTGCAATATGTATGTGAATCTGAGAGCGGAATATGCTGCATAAAATCATTATTAAGTTATCCTCTTCTATGTTTTTAAACCAAAAGCTAGGAACTTTAGAGGACCCCCTCGTAAAATTCGCGGTCTTATACGTTAAATATGAGATTTACAGATGATGCTCCTTTTCCCGGTTACTTTTTGTGTAATCATAAATTTTACAGAAAATCTGCGTAGCATTTATGCTTGGGTAAAAAACCCACTGAGCGCCGTCTGTATATGGATAATGTAAAGCGATTTTCTCCCAATCAGAATAACAAAATGAAACACTTGTAAAGTGTGTAAGTTAGTGATACCATGTGACTGGAATGATGTTTACGATTTCAAAATAAATTAGAGTTGACTGTAAAAGACGGAAGTGGAAGCCATGTAACCATCAGCTACATATATCCGTGATGTGCGTAGAATCATCCTAGAAATAGAACCAAGAGTGCCACTTACTTTTGACATATCTTCATTTCTTATATTTCAGACATTTGAAAATTCGTAGAAATGTTTAATTTACTTAACCATTTTCCCTCCATACTAACTGTATGTTGGTCGCTTGGGATGACTACGTTTCTAATTTACATATTTTTTCCTCTTTCTCCACTACCATTTCGTCTATTTCGAATGTGGGCTATCACCCTATCAAATTAAACTTTAAAATCACACAAGATTTTAAATATACTTTCTATAATACTATTTTTGGCCATATGTGTGTACCATTTCTTGACTACCAAATCAGTCTTTTCAGATTCAAATACATTTTATCGATACACCCTTCTCTTTTTGCAAGCACCAAAGAAGCAGTTGTGACGATTGTGGTGATGGTGGTGTGATAGTCGTGGTGGTTGTGGTGGTAGTAGTAGTAATAGTAGTTGTATGAACTTCTACCATAACTACATTCAAGTAGTAGTAGTAGTAGTAGTAGTAGTAGTAACGGCGGTGGCAGTGGTGGTGGTGGTAGTATTAGTAGTATTAGTAGTAATAGTAGTAGTAGTAGTAGTAGTAGTAGTAGTAGTTGTTGTTGTTGTTGTTTTAGTAGCAGTAGTAGTAATAGTATAAACACCCTAAATATCATCATCGCGTTTCCTTTGTAGAACTTTGGTGCAAATATACGAGTAGTAGCAGCAGTAGTAGAATTATCAACATCTTGAATGTCATCATCGTATACCCTTAGCAGACCTTTGGAGCGAACTGTTCATCATGTCGTATGGTTTCTGGTAAAAAGTTCCTTTCTCGGTTGCCGGGTGCTCCAAACTAGAGACGAATACCTGCCGGTTGTATTACCACATGTTATACATATCGCGGTAATATGCGTAGCATCTTGCTAGGAATAGAACTAAGAGCTCCACTTACTTTCGACATATCTTCATTTCCTATATTCCAGACTGTTGAAAATTCGTAGTAAATCTGAAATTACTTAACCATTTTTCCTCTGTGCTAGCTATATTCTAGTCTCCTGGGATGACTGCATTTATAATTTGATATTTTTTATCTTTTTCCAACTCAGTTTTGTCTATTTTGAAGGTGGATTATCACTTTATCAATATAAAGTTTAGAATCACACAAAATCTTAGATATTCTTTCTATAATACTCTGTTTGCTTTATATGTGTACCATTTCTTGACTACCTCGAAATCGCAGTCATTGCAGATGCGAATATATTTTAACGATATGCATATGCAAGCGTTAAAGTGGCATTATTGGGTTGGCAACTAGGTTCCCACCGCTTTTTTAAAAATTTAAATGTTTTATAAGGTTTAATAAAAACTAACAACTAATTAATCAATAATGCATTCACCCTTGTTGTTTACAACTTCTTCCCATCGTTCAAGAAGATTTTTAATACTTCGTTGAGAGAAATCACCCGATTTCCACTCGAAAAATTGATTAAACCAATCATCAGTATTGAACAAATCTCCACGCATAGCATTTGAAAGAGATTGAAAGAGGTGGAAATCCGTTGGTGCCAAATCAGGAGAAATAAAATAATAATAATAATATATATATATATATATATATAGATATATATATATATATATATATATATATATATATATATATATATATATATATATATATATATATATATATATATATATATATATATATATATAGATATATATAGATAGATATATATATATATATATATATATATATATATATATATATATATATATATATATATATATATATATATATATATATTTGTACGTGCATATATGCATGTAATATGGGATTTTGCGTTTACGTGTGTGTGTGTGTGTGTGTATGTGTTTGAATAAGTGAGCTGTACAATCTCGTAGTTTACAAAATGGCTGTGTTTATTTTATGTTAACACAGAGCACGTGTACGTGCTTGTATTAATTTGTAATTTTTCTTCTAATATACGACAATATATATATTCTTTGAAATTTATGTATTTTCTATATCGGAGAGATTATCGGTTAGCTCATGATAAGTTGCTAAGTATGTATTGGAGATACCATCTTTATTGTTCCCTTCCATCAGGCGTATTTGGAATATAAATGAGAATTGGGTTTATATTGCGATGTTCTATTTACACTTGTCCACTCATCTACAACACAGTGTTCTTCCATCTGGAATGTATTGTCTTCAGTGTTGGTTTTAAATGCTTTTCGATAGTTTAAGATATTGCATTCAAGCGTGTTACAGAATACGCGTTTTTAGATAAAAGTAAAACTCACAGAATTTTCTATTATACTGTAAATTGAAATGTCAGCTATTATGAGTTTCGTATAGCTGAGCAGTTTGGAAGTGAACAAATGAAAAATATGCTTACGAAACCATTTTTGTTTATATGTTTTCATCCAGAGGCAGCATTTTATTTCGTTGCATGTATAGATATGTTAAACATTCATGGAATATCGATGGCTTTAAATTGCATATAAAGGTAAATTACATTTACATTCAATTTTAAATTTTTCAAACATTTCTTAGATTTTCGTAAGATTATGATGCCATAAAAGCGTATGTATCGTTATTAACGAATATGTTGGTTTTTTTTTTTTTTTTGGGGGGGGGGGGGTCAAATGGCTTGTGAGGGTTAGAATGGAAACCAAACAAGTTATAATGTGCAAAATAATCTTTTGCAATACTCATACATATCAAACTGTCATTAGTGAAGCTTTGGAGTATAATTAGTTAAAGAACATTACCAAAGGACATAATCCTCGATTAATGTGAAGCCATATGCCCAGCTCTAAATTCAGATAAATAAGGAGATGTTTATAAGGTTGCTGACCTCAATAGACTTGAATTACTTTTTTATTCTAGCGACACGCGTTCAGCTTGGTTCTTAAAACATTTTTTGATAAGAATCAACAAACGACACCGGGCACATCGATATTTTATCAGATGGAATTGCTTCAAAATTCTTCACACTTTCAAGAATTTGTGTGTGTTTGTGTGTATTTATGTGTGTGTGAGTGTTTGTGTGTGCATACTATTTCACAAAAATCAATAATTTTTTTTTTAACACGTTATGGAATATAATTTATTTGGGAAAATTAACTTCCAATATTTTAATGCTTTTAATTGATTTTATATCTAGCGTAGACTAGGAGCGTTCCATTTGTTCAATCAACTGTACAAACACATACTATGTATCTTATAAAGGCTACATTTTCAAAAGATCGCCAATTCAAATAGATCAGGCTCTCTTGTGTGTGTATGCGTGCGCGAGCGGTTGTGTGTGTCCGTGCGTGTGTGTGTGCAGTAATAATTAGCATTTTCCATTGTCTAGCAATTTCACATCTTCAAGTCAAATGACTGCCTGACTGGGTAAGGATACTAAGATTGAGAGCATGTAGTATGTTCTTAGAAATATAATATTTCTAAATCTCTCAGAGAGATTTAAGCAGTAGTGGAGCGATAAAGTTGTAGTATATTGTCAACTTAATGTGACAATCCCAATAAGGGAACACACTACTGCCGTTTAGCCCTAGGAAGCTGGACCGCTTCCTGTCGGCCTTGACACAATTACTTAACTTAAGGACACAGTAATTGTGTCAAGGCCGACAGGAAGCGGCCCAGCTTCCTAGGGCTAAACGGCAGTAGTGTGTTCCCTTATTGGGATTGTCACATTAAGTTGACAACATACTACAAGTAATATGTTCTGTTTTCAAAGACTGAGAGTGTATGTCATTGAAGTATCTTCTTGTGATATCGTTTGGTACTGAGCGCATGGGAGGGGTATCGTTTCTTTCATATCTCCTCTGAGTTGATACCCCTCTTTTTTGTCACAGTTATCTACCTTCGCGTCTTTTTACACACTTCTATCGCAATTTCTTCTGCTTTCTCTTCTGCTTCACATCGTTCGATCGTGCTTATCTACTCTGTTTCACACTTTCTTCGGGAAGCTTAACAATTGAGCAATGGCATAAAAATGTCAAACCTTCCACTAATCCACACCTCCCCCCAAATTATTTTCCCATCTGGAAAAAAAGGACCCGTGCATACAGCAGCACTAATTACCCATCTTCTTTCATCTGTAACTTCCACCTCACAATTATTTCATTCTCTCACTGACTAATCCGGTTTTTCAATCCCAACTAGGCTTAAACGTTTTTCTAAAGAAGGATTAACGTTCGAAAGGTAGAGGTTATATGTCTTACCTTAAGATAATATAGTATTTATTACAGCTTGCCTTTCTAGTGTTGATATTATATATTCACCGATGTATTTACAATAGATTCATACACTCACACGTACAATGTCCGTGTGCGTTTGTATATATATATATATATGATGTGTATTTGGCAACCGGTGACGGTGTGTTTATATCCCTGTACCATAACATATCGACAAAAGAGAATGAGTACTGGGGTCATTGAATTCAACTAAAAATTCTCCTTGGCGGTACTTTGCAACAACGTTTCCACATCTCAGCGGGACAATTGCAATTAAACATATCAAAGTAATTTTGTCCACAGGAATTAATACATCGAGATACATGAATACTGATATAATATCTGTCATTGATGAAATGAGCTTAAGTTACAGAAATGGCCATGATGGATTCCCAGCAAACATCTTAAATCAATCATCTTCGAAAGCTTCTTTGCAAGTAGTTGAGATCGCTAAAAGATAAAGGAGCACATAATATGTCTCATCCATAAACGTTGGAACAGTGCAAGAGTTAAAAATGACAGGCCTGTCACTCTAACATCACATGAAATCAAAGTCATAGAACGAATTGTCGTGAGGAAACTGATCACGTTCCCCGAAGATAATGACTTGCCTCCTGCCACCTAGCATGGCTACGGCTCAGAAAGAGGCTTTCACAATTTTGATTCATTATGCCTGGGTGTTAATGCAATTTATATATCGCTCACAC
>NC_142932.1:25922944-25935444 GCF_046866305.1 Octopus bimaculoides | reverse complement strand
GAATTATTTTTTTCTTATTGTTTTCTATTTCAAGAGATATCATTCCTTGTGTATCTGCGTATGTGTGCGTGTGTTTATGTATGAGTGTGCTTGTGTGCATGCGTGTATGAGAGTGTGTGCGCGTGTGTATGTGTGTGTTTATGTGTGTGTGTGTGTGTGTGTGTGTGTGTGTGTGTGTGTGTGTGTCTGTGTGTCTGTGTCTTGTGTATAGCTGGCCCTGTTCGTGAGATTTTTGTTTTTTCTAAACACTGATGATGCTCCGTTATCCCGCTATTTTCTCTACGTTTTCCCATATATTTTAATGAAATGATCCGTCTGAAACACTTCAACCTATTAATCAGCCATGCTTTTTTTTTCTCTTTCGTACACATTCCAGATAAACATTGAACTCTCACTCATATATATATATATGTATGTATGTGCATACATATATAGAAACATACATACATGCACGTACGTATCATTGACTATATATATATCTATGTGTATATAGTCATATATTAATATATTAATTAATATCGATTAATTAACTATGCATACGATTCTGTAATTATGTGTATATATGTATATATGTAGGTTTAAAATAATGGTCAATACATATTTTTTATCTCTATACGTATGTATGCATATTTCCTTTATATAAATGTATGTGTGTGTGTATATATACATATATGTATGTATGCATGCATATATGTATGTACGGGTGTGTGTGTTTTTGTGTTGTATTTTATTTTTTACTGTCGATTATACATCGGGAGTTGGAGAATTTTGTTTTCATTATTATTTAAAGGTTGTTTCATGTTGTTGATTATATATTATTGGTTCGAAATTTTAGCACAAGGCCAGCAATTTCGGAGGAACATGTAAGTCGATTACAACGAGATTGAGGTTCTTTGTTATTGGCGAATGTTTTCTATCTGTTATAGCAGTCTCTTCGTTACAACTACTGAGTTTTAATAATACGGTTTGGGATCATTCTCACTCTTTTATTTTTTTTTAAGTCAATATGGCTGACAAAAAATACCTCGATGAACGTTCCCAAAAATTATATTAAAAAAAACAATGTAGAATCTCATACATGTACAATTGAGAATTGATTAGATCGTTTAACACATATTACCCAATGAATTGAAATTTTCCATCTAGAAATTACAAGTGTGGTTGATAACTGTAATTTAGAGAATGCAGATTGGCATGAAATTTTTTTGTGAAATAGACGTGAGGGATTATGTTTCGTTTAATATTGATTGTTCTCCTGCTATGTTTGCCGTCTATATGCTGCACATCAATGCATGGACAGAATTGTGAAGGGGTTAGAAATTCTTTGGGTTTTTTTCTGATTAACAGTTATCACGATCTGAGTTCTAAAAATCATGTCGGTGCAGATTTGTGATTTAGGCAAATAATATACAATGTACTCGAAAGTAGCTGTAAAGAAGCCTGCAAGTTCGATTACTGAAATAGAACGGATAAAACTCAGGCCCCACCACTGTGGCGAAGCATTAGGTAAATTATAGTAGGATGCGCGCTTTCACGAATTGAGGGTATTTTGCTAGTGTAAAGCATCAATTCAAACGGTGGTGGACAGACAGAATATGTCTTGTATATTTGTTCCAGTTTCTTGCGCTATGAACTTTAATCTCGTTGGAGTCGATTTTACTTTACATTCGTCTTGAGTTCATCAAATAGTCTTAGTCAAGTAACTAAGAGGAATTGAACTGAGTAACCCTACTCCGAATCTATTGCTTTTTTTTTTTTTGCTTATTAGAAATTGTCACCATCATTAAAATCATCATCAAGGCCATTAGTATAGTATTATCATCATCACCATCCACATTATCATGCTCCTATTATTGTTATTATCACTATCATTATTATTATTGTTGTTGTTGTTGTTGTTACATTGTCGGTTTTTTTTTTCTATTTTGTATTATTGTACAGCTTGTGGGGATAAATATTATACGTGTGTAGGAGTGTTTGTTCTCTACTGATGGATATTATGATAATGGTTATTTATGGGTATGTGTGCATATGCTTGTGATTGTATATATATATATATATATATGTTTGAAATAAACTCCATCGTATAATCGTATAGACTTACATTTGTACTGATGTGAAATGGGTAGAAACAAGAAAGAAATAATGGTTTGCAATCACTGAATTTATCATGTTATCTAGTGTCTTTATTAATTTTACGTATTTATTTTAATGTGTATACTTTATTTGGTTTCCTCTCGTGTTTTATTTATTTATCTATTTATTCATATATTTATTTTGTAAATTATCTGATGGATGATGAAATATTGAACTTGATATAACATTAATTTCTTTATCCGTATAAGGTTAACAGAAAACAATATTTTTCTATATATGACCGAACAACAGGATGCCAGTTAATTCTCTAAGGGAGTATTTTTTTTTATTATTATTAATTGTTTTACTTTCTTTATAAACTCTATAAGTTATTGAGGTGTTATTTGTGATCTGTAAGATATTTTATCTTACAGAGAAAAGATATTACTTTTGTTTGAGTATGATATATGTTATAAAAGTGTTTCTACTGTTACATGTAGTTTGGTAGGTTCAATCTCTGTGGAACAAACATGGATACAATAATGATATTATTATTTTTTTGTTATTAGCGCTGGTTGTGTTCAAGGAGTTATTACTAGAGAACTGTCTTATATGTTCGTTTCTTATTTCTTTATTGCCTACAGGGAGCTAAACATAGAAGGTACAAACAAGGACAGACAAAGGGATTAAGTAGATTACATCGACCCTAGTGCATAACTGGTACTTAATTTATTGACCCCGAAAGGATGAAAGGCAAAGTCGACCTCGGCGGAATTTGAACTGAGAACGTAACTGCAGATGAAATACCGCTTAGCATTTCGCCCGGCGTGCTAACGTTTCTGCTAGCTCACCGCCTTAATATATTCACCGTCTTATATATTCGTTTCTACAAGAGGCACAGTCTCAAATATTAATTTTTACAATAGACACAAGAATTGGAATTTTGGAGAATGGCCCGGTGCACCACTAGTAATTCTTTAAATCCACCCCAAAACGGAGAAAAGCAAAGTCGCTTTCATCGGAATTTTAACTCAGTATGCAAAGGCGGGTGAAATCTCGCAAAGCATTTTGTCTGACATGCTAATGATTCTGCATGCTCACAGCCTTACTGTCTTAGACTTTTAGTTTCAGATTCTGGGCAAAGGTCAGCCATTTTATGGTAAGATGTAACTTGACTGCATCGACACCACTATGTAACTGATACTAATTGTATGGACCCCGAAAGTATGAAAGTCAAAGCAGCCTCGGTGGAATTTCAACTCAGAAAGGAAAGACGCTAAAATGACATTTAGCTAATTGACCGGCGCGTTAACTATTTTGCCTGACTCCCTCCTTAAGTCGCCCTGCATAACGGGTCTAAGAAAAATTTTCAGTACTTATGAATGAGATGCAACTGTATGGTCGCAAATAAGTAAAATGATTTTAAATCAATATCTCTTTTAATTCACAATATGATATATTTTTAATTCATTAAAAGAATTTCACTGTATGTGTTTTTTTTGTTTTTTTTTTGTTTTTCTTATAAGTAAAGACGCATTGTTCAGTGATTAGAGCGTCGGGTTTATAATTGTGACGTTGTGGGTTCGATTCTAGTACCGGTCAGTTGATTGCGATCATGGGCAAGACATTTTATTTCACGTTCCTCCAGTTCATTCAGTTGTAGAAATGAGTTGTGACAATACTGGTTCCACACTGTATCGGCCTTCGCCTTTCCCTTGACTACATCGGTGGCGTGGAGTGAAGAGACTGAGGAGCATGGGTGACTGATGTTTTGCGACAAACAACTTTGGCCGGACATGTGCCTCGGAGGGGAACATTCTAGACCCAATCCCTTGGTCGTTCGATACCAAAGGCGGTCATTTTTATTTTATATTATTTGGTTGTTTGGAGGGCGATTTCTATTGAAAGTATCAAACATACATGTAACGTGTTGATATTCTTATGTAAATAATTCTCGGCGGATTTAATTATCTTCAACTCTATTACACTAGACTTTTATAAGATACAAAGGAGTGCTGTAATTTATGCATGTACGTTAAAGTGCACGCATGTATGCATGTATGTGTGTATGTGTGGAGGTGCAATGGCCCAGTGGTTAGGGCAGCGGACTCGCGGCCAAAGGATCGCGGTTTCGATTCCCAGACCGGGCGTTGTGAGTGTTTATTGTGCGAAAACACCTAAACGTTCCACGAGTCTCCGGCAGGGAATGGTGGCGAACCCTGCTGTACTCTTTCACCACAATTTTCTCTCACTCTTACTTCTTGTTTCTGTTGTGCCTGTAATTCAAAGGGTCAGCCTTGTCACACTGTGTCACGCTGAATATCCCCGAGAACTACGTTAAGGGTACACGTGTCTGTGGAGTGCTCAACCACTTGCACTTCATAACATTAATGAAATGACGTGCGTATATATATAAGTGTGTGTGTGTGTGTGTGTGCGTGTGTGTGTGTGTGTGTGTTTGTGTGTCTGTGTTTGTCCTCCCACCATCGCTTGACAACCGATGGCGGTGTGTTTACGTCGCTATAACTTAGCGGTTCGGCAAAAGAGACCGATAGAATAAGTACTAGGCTTACAAAGAATAAGTCCTGGGGTCAATTTTCTCGACTGAATGGGGTGCTCCAGCATGGCCGCAGTCAAAATGACTGAAATAAATAAAAGAGTAAAGAGTATATATATATATATATATATATATATATGTCTGTGTCTATGTCTGTAACTGTGTCCGTGTGTATCTGTCTGCCTAATGGCTGTATGTGTGTGTATGTATGTATATTTATAATCAGATATGCATATGATCAAATTCGTTGTTGGTCCTAAACACTCTTTTACAAATTTTGGGTAGGGATGTGACTGATGTTGCAGTTTTGTAACAATCAGGACCCCCGCAACTAACTGGAAATTAGATATTGAATTTGATGACATTGACACAAACGATCTTGGACTTGGACTATGAATTATTTTCTTTTTCCATACTTCTTCTCTTTCCCTGCTCTCCCCGCCCCCTATCTCTCTCTCTCTCTCTCTCTCTCTCTCTCTTCATCGCTTTCTCCCTGTATACATATACATATGTACACACACGTATTTGCGTGTGTATGTATGTATAATTTACAATCAATCATTCGTACCATCACAAATGTGTCTGTATTGAATGCAAACTCAGTATTTATCACCATTCAATTTCCACTATTGTAACAGTCTACTCCGTCTGTATTTTCGTATTTTGCTGTATCTTTCTTACTTTCAGTTCATTGGTGTCATGTGTCACCATGTGCGAATGTGTTAAACGTATAATAAAATAATAAATTAGGAGATTAGAAAATATGACGAGTAAATATTAACAAATGCGCTAGACATCGTTGAATGCTAACTGGGAGCGCCTTGGCTGAATAACTGGACGGAAATTGATAAATGCACCTCGTAATTAATTCGAAAACGGAGGGCATGTGCTTTCAATTTCATGGATGACCGTACATTTCAAACGAATTAAGAGCGATAACTTTTGAATGGACAAGAAGAGGAAAGGGGAAAAAAAAACAGAAGAAGAAGAAGAAGAAGAAGAAGAAGAAGAAGAAGAAGAAGAAGAAGAAGAAGAAGAAGAAGAAGAAGAAGAAGAAGAAGAAGAAGAAGAAGAAGAAGAAGAAGAAGAAGAAGAAGAAGAAGATCATTGACATCAGTAGCAACTACAATAACATCAACAATATCAACAAAGATAAGAAAAAAATTCATAAAAAATAGTTGATGAAAGGCAAAAGCAGATTACTGAAATGATGAAGTTTATTGGGGGGGGGGGGGTTAAAGTAAGAGAATTAAAAAAAAACGATGGATCATATTCAAGGAACTGGAAGAAAATGAAGGATGTAAAGTAGAGATAGAAATATGAAAAAGACGAAAATTTTGAAGAAAGGCAGTTGAAGGAATAAAGTTACAACAGTGATAGAAGTAATCAAATATAAAAAAAAAAGAATATGAAGAGTAAAATAATTGGAAAAGAACGAAATATAGAAATTCAAACGATAAAAGAAGAATTCAAGTCCATTATAGTTGACATGTTGCACTATAAATATCGGTCACTGTCGCTGTTGTTCTAGTGATGGCTTTTGAATTTGTCGTTATTTTTGGACATTTTCGTCTTGTTCCTCGGTCTAGGATGAAAGATTTAAAGACGTTTACCATAACAATGCCTTCATCTTTGCAGGCATAGTATGATTAGGGCTACATCATGAGATTTTTTGAGTTTTTACCTTGGTGTGTTACATTAAACGAAATTTCTAGCACGCTAGAGCTCTCCACACTTCGTGGTAGACGGGAAGGCTGAAAGAAATTCCCACGAAGTCTCCCACAGTTTCCAAAAGAGAATGCTATCGTCTCCATGATTTAACGCCGTCGAAAGACGATATTGATCCCTGTGAGATTAGAACACAAAACACACACACACCCAAACACACACACATACGCAAACACACACACACACACACACACACACGTGCGAAGAGCTTAAATTAATGTTGCGTAGAAGTTGTCCAGCATATGGCAGTAACTTTGATGAATAATCGTAGTTGAAATCCATATGGTCATTCTTATACTATAGCTTGTAACAATTAATTCACTAAGTTTTTTATCGTTTATTTTCAATTTTTGTTTGAAAATATTCCTAATACTAAAATCTTTAACGGATGCTGCAAAATTTCTGTTAAAGCTCATTAACAATCGAATCGGAAGAATCAGACATCAAAGAAAATTACGACTGATTTCAACATACAAAAAAATAGTTAACGGTAGAACGAAATCTTTGAAATAGCGTGCAAATCACCCACTACTCGCTTTAAAATATGTACACATCATTATATAAGTTCTTGAGTGCATCTGGCACGGGAAAACACGAATGCGGTATATAAGAACACGTTCTGTCGTAGGCTTAATCGATCAGTGCTCATCTCCCTATAAAGAACATCAGTCAATTATTCTCCTTTCAAATGATCGATTATACGATGACATGAGTAGCGTATAAAATATGGAGGCATTATCCTAGAACAGTATCAATAATATCGAAATAACAGACAATATACAACTAGCAAATTTTACTAATAATATTTGATTGAAGCGTGGAATACAAGTTAGCTCTTCGGTATCACATGCCATTAATGTATTAAATCTAAGGCTGCTAATGAAGTGAAGCGTCCATGGCAATTTATATTTTTCCAGGCTGATTCTATAAAGGGTGGGAGATCATTTCAAATTAGAGGTCCGTGCTACAGGCACAAGCGGGTAAGACCTCCTATACCAAACACACTCAAGAATCAGATGATGATGTTACTCCCGGATGCTGATTAGCTCTGCAACCTCAAAACGCAGAGCATAAAATCCGTATAAATTACTAAAATAAATTCAACCTGTTGGTCTACTTTTTCTACACATCCACTGAAATGGAAAGGTAAATATTTTGTCTCTAAACACGAAATAAAGAAAGGCAAAATTAACCATGTTTTATGGCGAGCGTCATTGACACCCCTGGTGGACTGGAGGAAAACACGCCCCTGAAGGATATCTTGGGTATAAAAGTGACGACATGATATTCGAAGCTTGCGTCAGATGTTAATATTGTTTTTGTGGTTGTGGGGTATGAAATTAAAGAAGAAATCATTAACATGGAAGACTTATTGGCCTGCGTGGTGCAGTTGCAACAACAACAGCAACAACAGCAGTTACAACAACAACTACAACAACAACAATACTAACAGTTGCTGTAAAGAATTCTGAAAATACTTCAGTTCTTGTCAGACGACGTAGGAAACTCAATTAGAGAATTTATTTATAACCCACAAGAAGGTACTACTTATTCTGCATATTTTAGAAGATACGTAGAAATCCTCAAATAAGAATGCAAAAATAAAGTCAATTTTCGACAAGCTGTTACTAGTAATAAAATCAAATAGGGGAAAAAAGGCCACAGGCTGAAACATATGAAAGAATAAAAGAATACGACAAAGTATTTAAATGTCGGAGACAAGTTGTTTTTCAAAATACTTAAAAGAGGAAGACACAGTTGGGGAGACGGAATAGTAACAAAAAGAAAAGACAAAATGACATATATGTTAAGAGACGAAAAATGGGAACACAGAAGACAGTAATCCAGTTAATAAATAGATATATGGGAAAAAGAAACGAGATACACATGGAAGTGTTCTATGAAACCTTTGATATTCCAGCGCCACAAGAAATCGAACCTAGGCATAGCAGCACGAGAAGGAGGAAACAAACAGAACTTTCCTAAAAGGAAAAAAAAATATTAAATTTCCTTAGGAGGGAAATCTCAATAATAGACCGGTGATGAAAGAGAAATAAATAAATAACAATAATAATATTAACTTCCAACAGAAATCAATCTCAAAGAGGGAGATGTAGCAAGAGTCAGTGACATCCCTAGGGGACTGGAAGAATGAACTAGCCGAACGCTTATAAAAAATAGTGTATCGGTTCAGACGGGAGGTCGGTAGGATTTGTCAGAGAGAGTTGGAGTTAATTTTTGTGAGTTACATGTTAATTGATTGTGAATTAATTATTACTGACTGCTGAAGGCTTCCCCTGCGCGGGTGTGCTTGTATATTTCTGTTGTTTTTTATTCAATTGTATAATGCAGAATTTGAATACCTCGGGCCATATCTATGCAGCGGCGGCAAAAGGTGGTAACAATATTGCCTCGTGATTGAATGTAATGGTAGAGGGCAGGCCTTTGAATTGTTTTTTGTGTAGCAAAAGAGGACACAAAAAAGCGGACTGCTCTCAAAGCAAAGAAAAAGAGAGGGACGAGAGTTCGACGCAGAGAGAGGCAAACGTGGTGGAGTGTAGAGAAGGAGCTGAAACAGTGGATACAGAAGACGAATTCGTGGAGGTGAAACTGCGGAAAAGAAAAAGTAGAAGGGGTCCTCCACCGGAGAGGTTGAAAAAGAAAAAAAGAGGCGATGGGAAGCAACAGAGAAAAAAATGGTGACAAGAACAAAAGAAGAGGAAAGTTTGAATGTTTCTCCTCCGGAGGTGAGGTGAAGAAAAAAAAGAATGGCGGAGGGGGTGAAAATCAGACGAAGAAGAGATGGTATTATGTAGAGTACCAAAAGAGAATACATACGGAAACAGAGATCCTGAAAATGATGTCAGTAATACGGGTAAAATTGCCTAAGGATTACGGCAAGGATAAAACTAAAGCAATAATAATAGAACCGAACTGCTATGAGGAGTTGATAAAAAGGTTCGATATAGGAATGGTGCAGTTTGAAGTCAAGTTTGAAAAGGTGGAACAAGTCAATGGATAGCGAGTATTAAGACTGTTTTTATTGGAAATACAATGCGTCACTAATCCGATGTGGACTGCCGGTGTGCTAAATGTTACTTATGTTAGTCAAATGGTATGCTAAATGTTACTTATGTTAATCAAAAATCTTATAATGATTGATTGTAAACAAGATTGATGGTACTACATGTGATGACGGGCGCATGCAGCCATTCATAATTTCATTGTTATATAACCATTTCATTCTTATTCGTACTATGTGTTGTCCCCTCTGTGGTGTCCTGTCTGTTCTTGTGTGGCACTCTTGTAGCTATAATAAAGAAACAGGTCGGTAGGAGTCGTTGAGAGGATGTTTGGGATTCTCACGGAGTCCGTCGTGTGAATACATTGATTTTACCTCCGCATGGTTAAATTATATACACAATGTTTGGTTAGGATAAGAAATCATGTACATATTTTAAACATCAAAGCAAGGAGAGCATGCACAATATCACTTTTCAATTGTATCTATGCTCTAAAGACTCAAGCGTTTTGCTTGGTCTGTCTGTACATGAGCGTATGTGTGTGTGTGTGTGTGTGTGTGTGTGTGTGTGTGTGTATGAGTGTGTGTGGGTGTATGTGTGTCTAAAGATATAGAAATGTTGTAAAGGACATGTTTCTACATGAAATATATGTTTGATTATTCATGTAACTCTGTTATTATGCTTGTGCGAATGAATCTGTTTACTTAATCGGTAGAAACTCCCGAACATCAGGGACAGGACGATTTACACTTTTCTGCTAATCTATACTACAACTTGTAGAGCTGGTTGCGGCCGAAGATGCATGTGTGATGTTGAGGGTAAATAAACAACGGGATTACATGCATATATACATAAAACGAAAGTTTTTCCGATTATATTTTATATGTAAAATGCTACCAGTTCTCATTTAATACGTTCAATTTCACTTCACCGAAGTACTCACACACAACAAAACAACGCACACATATACACACCAAACACAGGCACGTATATGGATGGATTATGTATGTAAGTATATGTGTGTGTATGTGTTCGTATGTGTGTGTGTATGTGTAGATGGTTGAAGAGGAACACACAAGATCATATGTATAAGGAAAATACGACAAGGCAGAAAACGGTAAAATAGTTTTATCATGAAGTAGACTTTAGTACCGGTTTCAGTCTTTGCAACTTTTTCAACTTATGGTAAAGCATGAAAAACAAATCGTGGAAAAATTTAATGAAATGTTTTTAAACCTGTACTCAAAGGTACTTCATGATAACGTAGTTTAGTGTTTTTCTACATTGTCTTATTTTCAATATACATGTATATATATATATATATATATATATATATATATATATATATATATATATATATATATATATATATATATATATATATATATATATGTCTCCGATGAAGGGAAGTACTGGATCTTCCCAGAAACAGCTGTAAGACTCTATCCATAGAATACTTCTCCAACCTTACATTTGCTCTCTTTATCTTTTTGTTTTTATATATTTACATACACACACACACACACACACACACATATATATATATATATAGGTGTGTGCGTGTGCGTGCATTTTTTATATATATATATATATATATATATATATATATATATATACACACACACGCACGCACACATGTATATAGATATATACATACGTTACATATATATCATCGTATACTTTTACCTTTGATTATATATATATGCATATATGTGTGCGTGCATGTCTGTGTATGCATGTGTGTGTGTGGAATTATGTATATATAAGTGGTAGGGGCGGGCTTCATATATGTGAATAAATAATGAATTAACGTCTAAAATATTCATATTAACGATTATATATTCTACGCCTTCGTAAACATCGATTATTTTACTCTATTCATACGGACTCGTAATACTAGAAGTGGAAAGCCAATAAATCACCTCACGTGAATCAAAGCCTATAACTGTAGATTACACGCTACCGCTTATGAACATTATAATATAATTCGGGATATTACTTGACTCTAAAAGAAATAGCAGCCAAACCTTCTTCAAATTATAACTTCATATTTTACCGGAGTGATTAATGTTACCATGAAGTGCATGATAGATTATATATGAATGGATGGTTGTCGTCATGACTAGAATATAGTTGAGCATGTATATCTCATTTATGAGATTTGTTTTGTGTTATATTCTTAAAGCTGTCCTCTGATGGGGAAAAAGTTCAGCCATTTGTACTTTCCTGAATATGCGTACACACCCATACATATATCTCTGCACTGAGGCAAATGCACAAACACGCAAATACGTGTCGGTAAAATCAATTTTTCTGGGCGCAAATTTTTACAAAATCTTAGACGTACCATTAAAACATTGTTCTCAGTGGAGTGATTATAAATTGAATGAAACTTTTCCTTCGTATGCATATATCATAACTTGTATGGCTATTCTCAGAATACCGTAAGTTTTTAGATTATATTAAAAGAATATTAATAGAAAAATTATTTCTACATCTCTGATCAAGAAACATGCAGTAACAGTACTGTACAGTAAATATTATTTGCCAACATAATGTGGCAGTCCTGGTTAGGACGAATGCTACTGTTATTTAGCCCCGGGAGACTATCTTCTACCGCTGGGTTTTGACGCATTATCTGCGCTATCATATTCTAGAAAACAAGTAAGTTTAGTGTCCGCACTGAGATCTAAAGCAATATCTCTGTAGTTTCTAATACTAAAAGATTTTAATTTTCAATAATGAAAGAGCCTTTTCTCACTTTAGTTATTTTGCGGCATATAATGCGCCGTTTTATTCCCTGCAAAAGTCATCCCGCGCCTTGAATGCTGAAGGTCAGGTTTTGGTAATTAATCAATTCAATCTTGGTTAAACTTTCCACATATCAATAAACAGAAGATAACAATAAGACTACTGTAAACTACTACTACTACTACTACTACTACTACTACTACTACTACTACTAATAATAATAATAATAATAATAATAATAATAATAATAATAATAATAGTAATAATAATAATAATAATAATACTAATAATAATAATAATAATAGAAGTAGCTCCAATGTAGAGTCTAAAAACAGAAACAATTCCTATCATTGTTGGTGCATTAG
>NC_142932.1:25885444-25917944 GCF_046866305.1 Octopus bimaculoides | reverse complement strand
GTATGTGTGCGCATATGTGTGTGCATGTGTCTTTTGTGTGTATGTATCGATGTGAGGAGTAGTGTTACTGTATGGATGGTCGTATATATTTCTCTATTTCTCTCTCTCCCTCTCTCTTCCCCCTATCTTTCTTTCTCTCCATCTCTCTCCCTTTTCGTCCACATATACCTACATAAGCATACACACCAGCAAATATACATGGTTGCATACACACGCATGCGCACATACACAAATATCACAGATACACGTATGTATAAATGCATACATATATGTATATATATATGTGTGTGTGTGTGTGTGTGTTTGTGTGTGTGTGTGTGTGTCTGCCTGTCTGTCTGTCTGTGTTTGTGCGTGTTTTGTGTGTGTGGTGCTTGTGTATGTGTTTGCATGTATGTATATATATATATAATTCCAACTACATTTTCCTGTGTACAGTAACGAAGCTGGACACGTACCTCGATAACACGAGGTAAAATATGCCTTACAGCTGTTCGTGATCGTCCAGGTACCAAATAAATGTCCCGTTTTTTAAAGTTTCTAACTCCCTACGCTTTCCTGTTTATCATTTTCTAGCCATTTTGAATACCTAAATATCTCAATACCTGAAGTTTGATATTTGAAAAAGTCTTTGATAACCATACGTTATCTTTTCGGAAAAGAGACATCAACTATCAAACATTTCAAGTTTCTTCTCTATATTTACCTGTGCTTTTAATAACATGATTACCTCACTAAATATATTCCGCACGTGACAGAGTTATTCAATGTATCTTCCCTCAGTACAGACACAAATCTCAGTCCTTGGATGTATGATTAATAAATTCTCTACCACTAAACTCTCCACCGTTATCATGGTTTTCATCCATTGAAAGTTTGCAACTGCATGATGTTATTACTCTTATTTGAATTTACTGGCTTCGTATACTTTACGGAATAAATGTAAATTTTCTATGTCTGATTTTGTCTCTTTCTCTCTCTCTTTGTCCATCTCTCCTCTCTCTCTCAATCTTCCTCCCTGTCACTTTCTCTCTCGCAAAACTCACCACATGTAGACATGTCTATTCAGATAATACCATAATTAATTCAAACCGTATCCTTCTGTACATATATCTTGCATACTATAGGAAGATGTATTTTAACTCCGACCTCTAATATATATATATATATATATATATATATATATATATATATATATATATATATATATATATACATATGTATGTATGTATGTATGTATGTATGTATGTGTATTGTGTCCGTGTGTGTGCGTATGTATAGTATGAAATATATATATGCACATAGTTGTGCATATATATAAGTGGTGTGAGCAATAAGTATCCGGATGTCACCATGATAACGAAAAATAAAGTTAAAGTAATCTGGGTGAAGCCGCTTGGCACAGAGTGACCTTCACCTCACTTTAGGGACGAACACAGACACACAAATACATACATATGATATATACATACATACATATATACATATACATATATATATATATATATATACATATATATATATATATATATATATATATATATATATATATATATATATATAAAAATATATATATATATATATATATATATATATATATATATATATATATATATATATATATATATATATATATATATATATATATATATATATAGACGGTTTAGATATAGATTCAAGGTTCAATATGGTACGTATGCGTAGGCACCCGAATATCGTATCCCAAAAGGATAGGTAATCAAAATAAAAAAATAAGCAACACGGATTTCAAAGGTGATTGCAGTACGCACGTTTCATGCTACTCCAATTTATTGAAGTAATGCGAGCATTACATTAAATGCAATATGAAGAGCAATCTTCAGCTGCACGAAAATGCAGAAAATTACTGTACAAAAGACATATTATAAATGTGGCAACATTTCAAATCCAAGTGGGAGAGAGAATACATAAAAATCCAAAGGTGAGGAAGAATACATAAGTCCATCTTGACATAGCCGAGTCTAAGAGGCTAGTAATTGATTCTAGACAAAAGTTTTAACTGTCTCAGGTTTTATTGTTTCTTATCTAGTGGTGATAGCATAAGGGACAATTACTTCTAAAGAGAGGGAAGGTGTAAGCAGTATGCATGGACAAGGCTATAAAATGTATTAGTATCTAAAGGTTTCACTGGTCATAGTAGTATCAGGTCATTTTACTACTGTCAAAGAGTTGAAGAATTAATGTTGAGGAATTACAGCCCTAGGTATATGGGTCAAATAGGTTTTTTTCTTTTGGTCTGAATAGAGTTACAGTATAGTGGTACAGATAACAACAATACTCTAACCAATATTTTCACAATAAGAAGTATGTTAATAAAATAAATAAAATCAGATGTAATTATTCTCCACGAAAATCATGAAATAATGTCAGTATTGAATTCAGGGGCTCTGGATAGGGTGTAAAATTTCAGGATATTAAGTATATTGGGTTCATGAAAACTAATTTGAATTATCTTAAAAAAAATTTTAGCTGAAGATAAGATAATGATACTATTTAGGAGACACATAGGTAAGCTTTATTTATATAATGTGAATATAAAATAAAAATTATTATCGGATTTATATTAGTTTATAATAATGTGTTTACTAAGGTTTAAGGGACTGAAAAAAGAAAGGAT
Source organism: Octopus bimaculoides (assembly GCF_046866305.1). Classification (NCBI taxonomy): domain Eukaryota; kingdom Metazoa; phylum Mollusca; class Cephalopoda; order Octopoda; family Octopodidae; genus Octopus; species Octopus bimaculoides. The sequence goes on along the minus strand of NC_142932.1, from coordinate 25,915,291 downwards.
GTTAAGAAATAACAAGGATAATCAATACAGGAATCTGATGATTGATTTAAGTAAATTAGATGTTAAGGTGATAGATCAGGAATATATGTTATAAAGGTTCAATTACCAATATAAATATGTGCTAATTGATAGTCCTAGATGACCATAATAGAAGTAAAGTACTATAATTTGATAACTTTAGTTACTTTATATATATATATATATATATATATATATATATATATATATATATATATATATATATATATATATATATATATATATATATATATATATATATATATATATGTATATGTATATATATACACATATATATATATATGTGTGTGTGTGTGTGTGTGTGTGTGTGTGTGTGTGCGTGTGTGTATACGACAGGCTTCTTTCAGTTGTCGTCTACCAAAACCATTCCCGAGGATTTGGTCGGCCCGAGGGTATAGTAGAAGATACCTGCCTAAGATGCCGCGATGTGGTTGCGAAGCAAGCTTCTTATCACAAGTATATATCTATACATCTATATATATACATACATATATACATACATATATATATATATATATATATATATATATGTATGTATGTATGTATGTATGTATGTATGTATGTATGTATGTATGTATGTGTGTGTGTGTGTGTGTGTATACAAGCATACATATACATATATATCTATATATAAAGATAGATACTTAGATTAGTAGATTTATTTATATAGAAATAGATAAATGTGTACATGCATAAGCAGATACAAACTCACACACACACACACACACACATGCACAGATATTGGTTGTCTGATTTTCTGTCTGTATGTATGTTTTGTATGTGTTTTATTGTGTAATAATACGCCGTCGAATATGTAATACGCTTCCAGTATTTTATTGTTACTCCAAGTTAGATAATATAAGAATTATTCAAAGCCCGAAATTTAGCATACGAATTATCCATATCCATCTTGCCAGCAAAACAAAGAATATAAAATATATATGGATACGGACACAGCCGCAGAACCACCATAGATATAGAATCCATACACATTGAAAATATGACTATGTATATGTGTGTGTTTCTACATCTGTCTTCATATAATTGTACGTACTTCTTTCTTACTGTATTATTATTTGGAGATTGATGCGATTGTCATCTAAGAGACTAAAATGGCTTGCTTATAGATATTTCAGTCAAGTCAGACAAAATACCTACTTGGATGGAATATCTCTCTAAATATGATCTCTTGAAATAGGAACGTAATGGAGAACTGAAAGCGCACAGAATACAAATGATGACGATGATCGCTAGAACGAGTAATAATAAGAATCACTTCATAACTAATATCTATCATCGTCATCATCATCCTCACCATCACCACCACGAACACTAACACCACTATCATCAATACTACCACCACGACCACCGTAGTTGTCATCATCATTATCCTCATCACCACCACTACCACCACCACCACCACCAAATCCACCACTACTAGCATCGTTATCATCATCATCATCATGGACCAATAAATATTTCTTCTTTTTTTTTCTTCTTCTTCTTCTTCTTCTTCTTCTTCTTCTTCTTCTTCTTCTACTACTACTACTACTACTACTACTACTACTACTACTACTACTACTACTACTACTACTACTACATATTTGTCCGTCTCCCCCTTCTTCTTATCGTTGTCATCATCAACACCATCATAGTCACCGTTCGTTTTACAGCGGTGAGCAGGCAGAGTCTTTGTCACAGACAAAATGGAATAGCTGTATCCATTGAAAAGGCGCAGAGCTGATGTGATAAAATGTTAGACGGAAAGAGACGGAATGTAGACGAACAACAGCAGATGACTGTTTTATAGGCTTTGAAAACAAACCTTGTGCAAAATTTAACGATGAAAGTTATTGTGTTGTAAACTAAGTTGAAACAATAGTCATGTCTGATATGATCTCTATAGATTATAAGTGTAGCAAGATAAAATCATATATTGATTAAACTCTTTGTAGGAATAAGAAATGGTTAAGGTAATGTTGTATAAGTTTACTCAAATGGCATCCACCTCTCATTTTTCGTGTGAACAGCTTATGTCAACAGGGCTGTTATAGAATTCAAACTTTATATGTCGTTAGCATAATTTTGGTACGTATATGTATTGTATTCAGTTTATTTTCCCACCAATGAAAACTGAAGTTCCTTATATAATTTGATATTGGTATTGCTAGGTGTTCATCTCTTTAATAATATTCCTTCTATTTACTTGCATTTATAAGCCCTCCCAATACTTTCCAGTATATCTCTCTATTTCTCACATTATTTATTTATGTTGCATCACGTTATCTTAGAATACACAAAAATATTTGCTATTCAGCCCTTGCCATTCGCTAATCTTATTATTGCATTATTGTCTGTAAGCATGTTTCCATTATAAATATGTCACATTTTCAAATACAAAACAGCAACGCAATATCTCAGCTTCAGATTCTCGAGGAATGTATCAATAAATCCCTTTTTTTTCTGTTATGCGTTAAAGTTTCAGTTCATCTACAAATTTTAAACATTTGATTCTTGTATCAAATTAATCTCCATTTCTTTATGATTAAATTTCCTATCAAATATAAGAAAGTACTTCAATATCACGAAGAGATGGCTTTATGAAGCATAGCCTAAAGAACAAATTTTTATGTTAAATATCATACTAGATCAGATGTCATCGTAACATGTCATTTGCTGATGGATTTTAAAATTTGTGTTTTTCATCCTATAAATTACGAATGCTAAACTAGTGGTGTTTGCTATTCGATAATAGTATTATGTTAATATTTTTGTTATAATTTCTATGTATTTACTCTCGATAATATTTCACCTCTGTTATCAGATTGTAAAATGCTTCAATCCGAAAATCGTCAGAAAAGATACTTTTTATATCTTTCAACACACCAGAATCAAGGTCAATGACATCGACTAACTCCTAATGGTGGCATTGATTAGAAACTATTATTCTAACCTTTTTTTTTTATTCTCAGAAAAGGTAGGTTGATTGGCTGAATCGATAGGCATACCAACAAAATACTTTCTGGTCTATACTTATGACCCTTTAAATTCCGCTATATGGCGCCAACGTCAGCTTTGACTTGTGTGCTGTTCCTGCAAACATAATAGCATATAAGTCAAGTAATGTTTCGATGGTATTTACGACCTATATCTCTTTAACATCGCAGACTTTTTCCCTAGTTTTTAAACAATTATTTTTGTTGATCACAAAACGTTACTGTTTCATTTTTAGTATTCCCCGTTTGTGCTACTTAACTCTGATTTCTTGTGCAAGTAAGATGAATCAAATATAATTTCTGTTTTTATTACGTTTATTTCCTCTACTGCAACAGAGTGTTGTGCAATTGCTTTTTTTATATTTTAGATTTGCCTTATCTATATCAAAATATGTAGGCTGCGAGAGGTGTCTCAGCGCATATCTCGAAACTTAATTAAACAAATCGCATCAAGAAAACAATCAAGAATATTTTAATAGACATGCATGCACGTGTTCTTAATAAGCTTCCTTAGAGGATTGTTTTAAGAATCCGCTTTTCAGCTTCGATGACTGCATCAACACAGAAACGAACCAGAATTGTTGATATGCAGAACTCACCTAGACAATTGTGGTGCTCTGAGAAGATATTGAGTTGACCCCAGCAACGACAAAAACGACAACATCAATATAAACAGAAAGTATAACAAAGAATACACAGGCAGTAACAACATCGTGGGCCACTCTGGGAACATCAGAAGAGTCTGCATATATCCATCAGCGATTGATCTTTCGGTCTTAGTCAAATTTAATCTCAGCGAAAAATGAAATCATGCACTATTTTTTAAACTTCTTCAGTAACCACTTGGCACAGACTGAACGGTTCCCGTTAGCTATGAATTGGTGTATCCTCAGTATTATATCGAATGTCCACCTGCACAAGAATTCTGAATGCCGAATCATTTTCAACAACGTTCCAAACATAATAATTCAAGGAATTTAAATCTGGCAAATTTGGTGTCCAAAACCTCTGTGTTATATGACCGTAAGGCTTGCCTGATTTCCTGTCTTACGTAGGCTTCATGAGGTGCAAAGCCTTGGTGTATATGTCAGCTATTTAGGTATTAACAAATGTTTCCAATGTCTCAGCATATCAAGCAGCATTAAGTTTAAAACCTTGCAGAAAGATGTGAGATTTCATAACATGATTTTCTTTACTCGCCACTCCTAAACCCATCACAGTTGCAGGGAACTTAGCGTGGGTCACTCTGGGAACATCAGAAGAGTCTGCATATATCCATCAGCCATTGATCTTTCGGTCTTAGTCAAATTTAATCTCAGCGAAAAATGAAATCATGCACTATTTTTTAAACTTCTTCAGTAACCACTTGGCACAGACTGAACGGTTCCCTTTAGCTATGAATTGGTGTATCCTCAGTATTATATCGAATGTCCACCTGCACAAGAATTCTGAATGCCGAATCCCAAACCTGAATTTCTATGGCTTTCATTCATTTTCCGAAATCACCATCGATAATATCTTGTTCTCGTTAGATGAATTGCTGTGTCCTTATAGTATCTGAACTTTCAGAAAGACTTTCTTATTCGACATAGTGGAAACTTCTTCACCAGAGGCTTTCAATTCCATCCGAATAATGTTTTCGAAACACCATGATGCAACATTGAGAATGTTGGCAATTTCTGAATTCTTTTCTGCGTATATGGCAACAATATGTACATCTCTTTTTATTTCTTGTGCTAGCATTTTATCTCTCTTGGGATATTTGAATGAAATGAAATCCTTTCAACCTGTCTTGTAGAGTGTATGACACTAAAATATCTCCGTCCTCAAATACCTCATCCCTTTTTGTACGTTCCTTTTCTCAACATCAAAATCTCCTCTCAGTCCATTATGTTAAACCTGGACAGTTTAATCTACTTCGCAAGTGACACTCATCTTCTTTTTAGTCTCTCACTTCTGTTTAACCGGTGTACATCAGTTACTTTCGGAATAAGATAGTATCTAGAAGTCGATATCGCGCCCCAGCCAATCTCATGCTTAGCTGAATTGCTTTAATGCTCACCGACCTCAATTGCTATTCGATAAAGCTAACGATATACACATGTTTTCTTTTCAGGGCGGATATGAAGGTCTTAGACGTTTAACTTCATTTTATCATTTACTAGACTAAACAGCCATTCTGTAAGCTGTATGCAGTTCATATATTCCTTTACTGGCCTTGTAACATTAGTCGGAACAAGAACGGCCATCCTTATGTTTTTGCCAGTATAGGCAACATCACTTTTCATTCATATCTGTCTTCTTTTCAACACTAGCTTCATGTGTGTATTGAATATTTCCCTAATATTTCAAACACACATCATCTTTACTGTGCAATATTTCTCCATAATTTCTCTCTTTCCTGAAGCAATCCCAAGCCAAAGAACGTCTTATAAAACATTACACTTGTCAAAAATAGAACGATGTTGTTACTGCCTGTGTATTCTTTGTTATACTTTCTGTTTATATTGATGTTGTCGTTTTTGTCGTTGCTGGGGTACATTTTAAAACGATGTTTAAACACTGAATTAAAACAATATTGTTTCTTCGAATTTTCATTGTGAAGCTGTGTATATGCTTGAAGCAGTAATTTTTCTTTAATTATTACTTTGTCATTTCCATTTTTAAAAGAAAAATTAAGTTCATTTTACAAAACAAATAGGTCGTATTTGTTTACCTTATAGCGTTCACTACAACGACTCGAAGCCAACACTTATTCTTTATATTTTTAAGGCCATCTTAAACCTCGAATAGTAATACAAATATATAACTTACAAATATTTATGCAAGGATTAAAATTTCACAGAGTGTGTTTTCTACCCCGGGCTAATGTAGTTTGAATTTAAATATTCTGATTTATTTTCTGGATAAAATGAAAGAAATAATAGCATTTTTCATCAAATATCAATAAACGAATACGTTGTAGATGGTGTTCTCTGAATTCGCACAGCCACAAAAAAGACGGTGATCATCAGGTTGATCATGACATTGATGATACTGATTATGATGCTGATGATGATAATGACGAAGACGACGACGATGTTGACGATGAAGATTATGATGATTACTCTATTCACACGAACTTAAAGAGGAAAATAGGGAAGTAGAAAAGTACAAGGAGAGTGTAAAAAGACAAACTGCAAATAATAAGAGAATCAATAAGAAATTCCCCAAAAATATAAAACTAAACAATACTGTTATTGTAGCCCTTTTGTTTTATGTTCCTGAAGACTCCTCACCAAAAATACTCGCGGGCTTATCGCCAAGAAAGTTTATTGGAAATTTCATTAATCTTTTGTTTCAATGTTGTCGTTATCTCTCTCAGATAATGTTAGTTTCTCTTGTTTTCCTAGGCTCTGCTCATTTACTTTCATATGTTCAGGTCCCTCCTCTTTGTTTACATTAATAAACAAACAAAATATCTAGTTTTTTTTTATGTGGAGCCTTCCTATGCCATTGTATAAAAATAAGATCATAAACTGGCTGTAAGAAAGTAACTTCAAAAAGAAATGTATCGTATATGCTATTTCATTCGATAAATCTCTTATATTTTAGTTATAGATATTTATATTTGTTTATTTATATAGTAACTATCATTACTAGTATATAGTTGACTGATAACTCCATTTCCAGCACCTTTTCACCTAGATAATTAGATTAAAGCTATTAGCCAAACGTCTGTGGAAGTACAATAACCTTCATATTTGACTTTTAATGTCATTTCTTATTTAACTTAAAGTTTAGACTTTTTCTACGCTTTCTAATGCGAGTGCATTTCGTGGGGTTGCTTTCTTTTTCATCCTTATTCTTATGTCTTCATAAACCTTTTTAAAAAGACATTATAAGACGAATACACGCAAATACTTATTAAATATAGAGCCAGAAAAATAAAATTTAAATATGATAATCATAAATAAATTAATAACCGCATTCGAATGAACCAAATTATTTTTCTCCGGCTCCAACTGCTACCTTACTTTAGAACAATAATAGGCTGCTATTGGTGAATTCACTGATTGGATAATATTTATTTATTGTAATATTATTTATTTAAAGTACCGACGCATAACGCATTATTATTATTATTATTATTGTTGTTGTTGTTGTTGTTGTTGTTATTGCTGTTGTTGTTGTTGTTGTTGTTGCTGCTGTTGTTATTTGTATACTTCATTACTTATATTTTCTTTCTCTATATCCTCTGTTATATTCTCTTCATATTTGTGATTTCTTTTTCCTCCTAAACTCTTTTATCTTTTTTTCCCCACATACAATCCTCACCCTCTCTACTCCTCCCTCTCTTTTTCACATGCACAGAAGCGTGTATGCTTACTTCTGCTTACTCGGTTGCTTTTGTTCCGTTTTAGGTTGTTTTTTTTTTCCTCAACATTTTCAAGCAAATCTGAAAATGAAAACGAGAAAATATATTTTAAAAAGTATAGAATATTTTAATTCTATATTTGGTAACATACTGATTTTACGTCAGAACCTGAGATTTCAAGTATGAAATGTGTAAACGAAAATTAAATATGAAAAAATAAAATAATAATCCAACGGAGTGCCAAATGACTAATTTAATAATTTGCCATTTTCTTGGTGTTGTTGCTAGTGTTGTAGATTACTTGTTTCAAATTTGTCTTTCTCTTTTATGATTTTAGTTTTATTCCTCATGTGGCAGTATCATCTGTAGTTTTGTTGGTTAGATGCTGGCATCTTTTGTTTAATGGTTTTCTCATATTTCATACACACACACACATATATATGTATATATACACACACATCTATACACATATGTATACGTGTATGTGTTGCATACTTTTGTTTATATTTAATTTCAATTTGTGTATGTATTTTTATGCATATGCTTTTTTATTTTGTTATTTTCTTAACTAATTTTATTTATTTATTTATTTTTTTGTGTAACTTTTCTACATTTCCAATGATTTTACCCTATCGTATCACTTTTCATATTTTAATTTTATTTTAGTTTCTCCTGCAACATACTTAATATTTTATAACAAACCGCCTTGAAATATCCTCCTTCCCCAATCACCTAAGAGACTCAGTTCATCTGTCTAGCTATCTTTATTTCGTTTTCTTTCTCTGTCTCTCTACCTAACATTCTATCTCATAATTTATTTCTATTTCCCTCCCTTCTCTATCTCTCAAATATCTCTCTTTAAAAATAAAGAACTCTTAACATAAAGAGAAAAATTCGACCAAATTTTGATGAAATTAACAAGGCATATGTGAATAGCTCTACAGAAAAAAAAAATGATTCAAATGTTAGCTTACATTTTTTCAAGAAGAGTGAAAGATTACCGATAATCAATAACGTAAACACTACCACTGCCACTGCCACTAGCACTACTCCTACCAATGCTACAATTACCACTACTATTACACCAATGAATGATAATAATAATAATAATAATAATAATAACAATACAAGGAAACTTCAAATATCTCTGAATGTAAGAATACTAAAATTATATATGCAGCATATATAGTCTTAGAATTTGGAATTCGCAATCATATTAGACCGGCTTTAATTTTCAAGAAATTTCACCAGTAGAATACTAGCGAAATATTGAATAGATATAGTCGGGAAAATGACTATTTCTAAAGTAATTTGAAATTACATTCGCAATATATTATTCAGACATCTAAACGAGCTATGATAACTGATGTATCCACATGTAGAATGCGACTACATGGAATATAAGAAAAAATATTAAGAAATGTTCTCTTCCGAAATTCATGAAACATCTCACAAGTTTGCATTGCTTTTGATGTTGTTGTTATTATTATTATTTATTATTATTATTATTACTATTATTTACAGTTAACGTTAGATTGTTCGCGCATACAGTGTCATTTTTGACAAGGAATAAGATGCTGCTTCATACATTAACAGCATAAAATACTTCGTTAAAATGAAAGACAATTATTAGAAGATAGTAACAATAAAGGTGATATATATATATGTGTGTGTTTTTGTGTGTGTGTGTGTGTGTGTGTATGGGGGGGGGGGTTAGTTAGTAGTTAATGAATTGTATGCTCGATTCTAAATGATTGTACTGAAGAATTAAGATTGTTGCATCTTCCATCTTTTATCTCTCTCACTGATTATATGTATATATATATATATATATATATATATATATATATATATATATATATATATAGGTATTGATAGAGAGAATAGTTAGATAGGCCTCGCTATTGCCTGTATATACAGACATACGAAGCGAAAATCAGTGTGCTTAGCACATATCTTATATATTTAAATATATAAATACATACATGTATACGCACGCATATAAACACATTCACACACACACACACACACACACACGCATATATATATATATATATATATATATATATATATATATATATACATCTGTGTGCATGTGTGTGTATATGCGTGTCAGTGTATGTATCAAGTGTGTGTATATTTGAATGCCTGTAATACCTGTAGCACCTGTAATGCTTCTATGATCTTGGGAAATGCATTCATTTCAAGAAATTTTCTCTTAACATTTACAGAAAATTCTCATCCAAACATTACTGAATCTTGTGTTGGTACTTTCGTAAATAAATTTGTTATGGTGTACTGAATAGAAAGATATTTATTCAAAGAAGATTTCACCCTAAATGGAACAGTTGTTCGGCTACAAAGTAATTAATATATTAATAGCTAATGGATTAAGGAGCGAGCTGATACAAACATTAGAACATCGGACAAATTGCTTAGTAGAATTCAGTTTTTACTTTTTAAGTTCAAATTTCACCGAGAATGATATTACTCTTGATCCTTAGGGATCAATAATATAAGTGTAAAGTACCGGAATTCATGAAATAGGTTGCATCTCTCCCTCCATATCGCTGGTTCTCTACCAAAATTTTAAACAGTTTTTAGTTTATAGGTATAACATCTTAAATCAGGCGATTTTAATGCCAGGCCATTTTAAAGTGATATTTGCTTAGAGTTGAGTTCGTCGTGTTGAATGATGCTTTATAAGTGGTAATAGAAGGAAACATGGAGATTTATTTCTCTATATTATATCCATATATCATGCTTGTATTTCCAGTTAGCTGAATGATACTTTTGTAGCGGCATAGGCTTCTTGAAATTTTCTGACATGAAAATTATATAGCCAGTGGAGTTAACATCTCTGAGAATTTATGTTTTGCTTCTGTTTTTATATGACTGACATCTTTGAAAAATTTCCTATTTGACGTTGAAGACAGTACATTCACTGCCCAAATATTGTTGGATAATGTAATTATAATGTTTCCGATATTTTTGAAGCACAAATTAAGTTGTCAGCAACGATGTTTAAGCTTAGCCTTCTACAATTTCAACACAATATTTACATTACATTTGTGAGATTTTCGCTGAGATAACTTGTGCTTCATAGAAATATGTACTACAGTTATTTAGGTTAAAAACAAAATCATAAGTATAATTTTTAGTACGTAAGCACTTAATTAAGTCATTTCACTATTAATTATGAAAAGTTTTGGGTCCGTACCACGATTTTGATCTAATTCTGTATAATAATTAATTATACAATCAGTTAAGCAAAATTAGTTTTAATGTTATAAAATCCGAGGATCCGTCCCAAAGATAATCTCGGATCAATTCCTCTGGTACATAGTATCAGTGTGTGTGTGTTGGGGTTATTTAACTTTACCTAGCTTTTTGATTGATTGTTCCCTCGTACTTAATTTTAGTAGAAACTAGTTGCATTGGTGGTAGAGCATGTACGCGTCTGTTCCAATATTATTCTATCGATGTTTCTCACTAAAGTTTGCGTTCTATTGGCAATTATTGAAAGAGATAACGTATGCGCATTTTAAGTTTAACTGCATTTCGAATATATTTGCCTCTGAATAAATTACGTTCATGTTCCAAGCAAAGTGAAACAACTGAATTAACAAGAAGGAAATCCTATGTATATGTATGTGTGCCCGCAATTGTGTGTGTGTGTATGTGTGTGTGTGTGTGTGTGTGTGTGTGTGTTTGCGTCTGAGCGTGCACATATATATATATATATGTCCCTAATATAACTATGTATATATACATACGCACATACATATATATATATATATATATATATATATATATATATATATATATATATATATATATATGTATATATATATATGTATATATATATATATATATATATATGTGTGTGTGTGTGTGTGTGTGTGTGTGTGTGTGTGTGTAGGGGAGGTTCCATTTGTGTGCCTGACAGCGCCCTTACGTGCGTTTGTACGTTTGTGCATTCGCGTAAATGTTTGCTACTATAATTAGTGTTAAACAAAACTTATGCATTCAAATAAAAAAAATATACATTTTCTAACCCATTGTGTTTCTCCGATATTATTTATTTTGCTTATAAATATAATTTACTTTACTAATTGTTAATAGGGAAATGGAATATTCTCAATGCAGGCTAAATATTTGGAGATCTGTTGTAAAATATATTCTTTACTAATAGGCGTAATTTTAAAATTTCGCTCAAATGATTTTTGGATATGCATTGCGATTGAAATTCATTGTATTTAAATTTCTTGTCTAAAGACAAACATTTGGCATTTGTAAACATTGATAACATGTTTATTTGTTTCCTTTGATGTATGTTGATAACAAGCGTTTAAACAACAAATGGAAACAAAATGTGTATATATAGAATCCAAACTCATATTAATATTCTTCTTTTTACATAAATTGTTTGAATAAATAATAATAATCTTTTTCCATTCAAGGGTGAAGATGCAATTTTCATTTTCCTTTATTTCCTTCGTTTTCTACAAATAAACATACTTATACATGCATTCGCAAGCACATACACACACACATCGATACACACATATATGTGCTAGATATACGTACACAAATGTGTAAACGGGCGCATCTTTACATATATAGATATATTTATATACAATTAAAAATCCCTTTTTATATTTTATATTTTGTAAAGCATACATAAGCACATATACTCGCATACACACTAACACACGTGTGCAAACGAGTACCACCAAGTTTTTTTATCTAGATATATATATATGTATATACATATATATATATATATATATATATATATATATATATATATATATACACACACATACATACATGTATATATATATATATATATATATACATATGTGTGTGTGTGTGACAGTGTGTGTGTGTGACAGTGTGTGTGCGTGCGTATGTATACGTTACTGCAATATATAGGTGAGACGCTATATCGCATACATCATGCAGAACGTTCATATAAAGGATTTTCATCTATATACAATATATTCCTGCTGTCCCTAATATATCTATGTATATATACATACATGGATCTTCCTCTGTATATAATATATTCCTACTCACCCTAATAAAACTATGTATGAAAATAATAGAAGTAGAAAATTAAGGGAGATTTTCCTACCAGTAGCCAGCACGCATACTAATGTCAACAGACAACATATTTTTCATATAAAATATTGTGCAAATAATTTACGTACTTATACACAAGGGAGGTAACTCTTAACAGGACACCTTACATGCTACGAAGGGCGGTTAAACTACGAATTAGACTACATTCGAAGGTTATGAAAATAATAATATTATTACTTACCCTTAGACTCGTTCTTCCTCTGTTTACTACTACGTATCTCTCTTTACACCTCTCGGTCTTCCTCTGTTACTACTACGTATCACTTTTTCCCCCCCTCGTACTTCCTCTCTTCCTCTTTTCCTCTCGTTGCTCACCTATTCTTCTACTTCCTCCCTTTGTTTCTCCCTCTACCACTCTCTCTCTTCCCCTTAGACCGGCATGGTCACATGCTTCCGGTCAATAATCCTTTTCTTCCTTGGCTATCGCCGAGCAAACGCGCGAACTTACTTCGTCCCCACTTTCAAGTTCGTGCCTCACAGCGTTCATACACACATAATTTTTTCCCGTCTGGCCGTATAGCCTTTTCCGTTTGTTTTCCTGTATTGTTTTTGTTCGCCACTACATTCCTCCATGGCAAGGTTTAATTTGTGTATACAAATTTAATTTGCGGTCCATGGGAAGAGCCGTTTTAACGATGCGTCCTACCCAGCTATTCGAAACGCCGGTGTCTACGTTTTCTTTGCAATGTCCTGTACCCAGATATGCACCTATACATACAGGTGGATGTCGGTATGCACATACCTGTACGTATATATGCATGTACTCATTTACTATTTGTTTATATATATATATATATATATATATATATATATATATATATATGTATGTATGTATGCATACGCGCATACACACAGACACACATGCAAACACATATGCCATGCGTGTGTATATACGTCTTAAACAGATTGTAGTTTTCTTAATTCATTAAATATTCAACTAAAAGCATTCAACAACGGAGAACATTAAAAATACGGTCCATTTTCTCTGTAGATTATGTGCTGATCTCTGTGTGTGTATGTGTGTGTGTGTGTGTATGTGTGTGTGTGTGTATGTGTATGTGTGTGTGTGTGTGTGTGTGTTTGTCTGTGCTTGTGTCTGTGTTGGCATGCATGATCTGTGTGTTTATTAGATATGTACATAGATATAAATGTATATACATGTATATATATACATATATACGCACACGCATTGATATATATATATATATATATATATATATATATATATATATATATATATATGATGAATATATATATAAATGCACATATATTTATATATATGCATATATATGTATATATATATATATATATATATATATATATATATATATATATATATATATATATATATATATATATATATATATATATATATATATATATATATATATATATATATATATATATATATATATATATATATATATGTATATATGTATATATATATATGTGTATGTATGTGTACATATATATATGTATACATATGAATATATGTTTATATATGAGCACACATTTAGTAGAATATACTCTACTATGGGACCATTTTATATTGCAGAAACACAGATTTAATGGCTGCTTTCTGTACACTTACTTTGCTTTATAGAATATACGCTCTCCGTAATTGATATATACTAACATTATGTAAAGGTCTTGCTCTACGTACGTCTGGAATCAGAGAAAAATTGACTTGATTATTCAATGTCTCTGTGGAAATTTACTTTGAAGCAGCAATTGAATGTCATCCAGTTGAGTAGCGTTTAAAATGTGATGGGTTGTACTATATTGTTTTTCGTTTGCGCATTTTCGTATTACGTATCTAGAATATTGTCCAGTTACTCTTGAAATCATACTTATAAATAGTGAAGCGTTTGTATATTTTTTACTTTCTTCTTCTTCTTCTTCTTCTTCTTCTTCTTATTATTATTATTATTATTATTATTATTATTATTATTATTATTATTATTATTATCATTATTATTATTATCATCATCATTATTATTATTATTACTATTATTATTACTATTATTATTAGCAGAGATACCCGGCGTTGCTCGGGATTAAACATGGTATGAATTTTTAATGTTTTATATGTATCAGTCATGTGACTACGTCCATCGTGGTGCACGGGTTTTAGTCGAACAAATCGATTTTGTTTTTCTAAGCCTAGTACCTATCCTATCAATATTATTTACCGACCTATTGAGTTACCTCGTACAAAATTCATTCGTAAGGTTTAGTCGGCTTCAGAATATGGTATATAGTGACTTCTAATATAGCCTCGGGCCGACCAAAGCCTTGTGAGTGGATTTGGTAGACGGAAAGTGAAAGAAGCCCGTCGTATATATGTATGTATGTATGCGTGTGTGTATATGTTTGTGTGTCTGTGTTTCTCCTCGCAACATCGCTTGACAAACGATGCTTGTGTGTTTACGTCCCCGTAACTTAGCGGTTAGGCAAAAGAGACCGATAGTATAAGTACTAGGCTTACAAAGAATAAGTCCTGGGGTCGATCTGCTCGACTAAAGGCGGTGCTCCAGCATGGCCACAGTGAAATGACTGAAACAAGTAAAAGAGTAAAAGAGTAAAAGAGATATACATATACATACATACATATATATACCCGATATCTATACTTATACTTTATATCGCGTCTTTTAGACCCTTCTTTCTCCTAACTATACTAGAGTGGGCATGCTACTTCACCACGAATTAGTCTTGACATATACTGTAAGTTCTGCAATTAATATACAGCAATTAATTTACAGTTGGATAATTCTTCAAATATTTACGATTACTTATTTCACAGTAGATGAGCCGGTCTTTTTACTTTCGTTTAAGGAACAGAATGCATCAACTGACAGAAAGATGTTTTACAATTTGAAAGAAAAAATGAATTCGAAAAGTACAAAACTTTATTAAATGTAAGAATTTATTGATTTTCTTTATGACTTCCCGATGATGTTAGTTGCAATAACTGAATATTTTGTAAGAAATTTATCATTACAAAACAAAAAGAAATTGAGTGAAATTCTAAACTGTGATCGCAATGTTTTAGCGTACATTTTCCACACAGGTTTTTCTACAGATTCCATACATTTCTGAGGCTCTATTTCAGCATTTTGTTTTCACGCATATACGTCCGACTTTATTTCTAAATGTAGATGCTACCTCAATAGGGCGTCTAATGGTACATGAACGACCGTGATGTAACACACCACAAAGGACTTCAGCAACATTTTTCCTATATTCCCGTCGACTAATGACTTGAGTTGCAAACACTTAGGTATATTACCCAGCTGTTTAGAAGAGCAATATTCAGAATATTATAAAATCGGGCATAGGCCATCGTCTACTGTCTACATTTGGTCAAGCACGTCTACGACTACATTAATTTTGTTATAAAAAAACGTGTGGTGCCAGTTTCTTCTTGGCGTTATTTTCAGAAGGAACATCTACATGTTGATGAAAGCTACTCGATACAACAACAGACTTTGATTTTTTTGCACTAGACCATTGTGTGACAGTAGGTTTCTCTGAGGATTGAGGATTTCAAACCACATTTTCATGGATTTTTTTCACCTGTTTTACTGCTTCTGGTAATTCCCTACTGTTCTCACGAATTGTTCCGATTAAACTGCAGTTTTGTGTTACGCAAGCACTATGATGACAAAATCTACAGTAGCTTTTGAATTGTGCGCAATTAAGATTCCAAAGTATGTCAGTAGACGCACTCCCATGTACAACCACATCACATAATCCTTTATTTTCTTGACAATTACCTTCGTATATAAAAGTAAGGAAAGGTAAATATATCTTCACTTGTTGAACAGGTGATAGGCGAAACGAAAAGACTTGAAACTCGCAATAACTTCAAGGCTACAATCAGAATGGATACACATCAACAGTGATACTCACCAGGTGTTTTTGCTAAAATTGTTTTAACTCAGTAATATCATTTCAACATCAATTTATATATGTGTGTTGTTTTTTTTGTGTTTGCATTTCTGCGTGTGTGGTTATGTGTATGGAACAAACTAATAAAGCGTCCATATATATTCTGAGTGATATATATACATATATATACATACACACACACACACACATATATATATATATATATATATATATATATATATATATAGGGGGAGCTGCTGACCTCCCCTGTTCGAAGGTTATAAAGGACACAGGTTTCGTGTGTCACATAGCTAGCTAGAGGCGATGGCTTCTTGGAGCTAGTTCACGGCAGCTTTCGTCCTAATTTTGGGACTGCCATGTTGGCTTGGCGATAACTATTAATTTCCAGTACCGCTGCCGTAGTCTCCTTTGGAGAGACTTAGGAATATTAATAACTCTCTCTCTCTCTCTCTCTCTCTCTATATATATATATATATATATATATATATATATATATATATATATATATATATATATATATATATATACATGTATATATATTTGTATATATATATATATACATATATATACATGTATATATATTTGTAATTAATACAGACATTCGGCGTCCTGAGCTACTTGTTTTTACTGGAGTATTATAGCTTTACATAATGTACAAGCCTTTTTTTAACAAATTAGAAGTGACTGTCAGTAGGTGAACATATCTTTGTGCACGATACCACCTGCATTTCAACTAAGTTTGGTTTGTTTGTTTTTTCTCATTTTATCAAGTCATAAAAAGTTAATGTACGTTAATATCAAATGCCTTATTTACGAATATGTCAAGAAACGACTATAACTATATATCAGATTTCCCACAGTTTTGGTGTTATTTGATAAACGCGTTTATATATTTCTTGATAGGAAGGGTGAGTATTTCGTAATAATTCTCATAACGCTGATGTTTTTTGCGTATAATTCTTAAAATATATGACATTTATATCAAAAGTACTTATCCAATCATGGAATTAATGAAATGTTTGCGATGATAGCTGAGAACTTATGCACTAATTTCTTGTAGAATATAAATGATATTTTAATTTCCTTCTATATTCTATTTATATATGTTTATTTATTTCATTTGATATTTTTCTCTCTTAAGATTAATTTATTTAGTTTTATGTGTTAGAGATAAATGAATAAATTGTTTGCAGCTTAGCTTGAAGATGTGTAATAATATCATAACTAGAACTTCATAAACCATTAATTATCAGTAATATTTATCTTTATTTCAACGGTTAAGACCTTTTCAGTGAAATATTAGTGAATGAAATACGTTTTAAAAATTTATATCTGAAGGTTATATACAAACATTCGGTATAATATTAATAACATATTTCAAAGTGTTTTCCTCTATCAAACTTATAGCATTTCATTTTCGTTACTATGACTATTTCTATATATAATTAATGTCAACTCTATTATATTCCGTAATAGTGATCATTTTTCAAACAAACTTCTGTGATATTTACCTATTTTCATGTCGTTTATCATTTACTTGTTTCAGTCATTGGACTGCATACCCGGGAGTTTAATTGAACAAATTGACCCTCGTATATATTTATTTAGTCTCGTATTTATTCTATGTGCCTCATTTGCCAAACGGAAACGTTACGGATGCATCATAAAGCTAACACCGTTTGCCATGCATTGCTAAAACTAACCTGGTTACCTTCTCGTGTCATGCCGACGCACAAGGGCCTGTTTTCAGGTTTCCATGGCGTATAAAATTCCCCACCTGGACGGGACACCGGTCCATCGCAGTGCTACTCATTTTTGCCAGTTGCGTTGGCTGCAGCAACGTGAAATGAAGTGTTTCGCTCAAGAACACAACGCATGAGTCCAACACCCTAACCACTAAGTCACGCAACTCTACAGTCATGCAGGGGGAATTGAAATATTGAGACATACATCTTCAAGTCATTAGAAGACTTAGTACGTTATGATATATCTGCGCCGTATCATAACGTACTAAATAAAGAGCTGAAAACACCGTAAAATGTGGAGCAATACTCTTAGAATAAAAGAGGCATAATGAATGCGTATTTTCACTAGATCTATATACCGGATGAAGACAGTCGATCAAAAGTGTATTGAATAAGAGCTGATGCACGGCTAAAAGTTATCGCAACCTTTTTTCTTCCCAAGAAATTTTCAATATAATTCTCCAATATATTTCATACACTTTTTGCCTATACTTCTCCTTACGCCTCTACTCCAATATCGCTTTCTCACTTCGTCACCTAAACTCTCAAATGTATGCCATTTCAGTTTGTTTCTCTATCATTTCTTATGTTAGTGCTTGTTAGTACAGTATTTACATTGGAAAATATGTAAACTCTACGAAAATATACTCTAACTCGTATAAATCATCCTGAGCCAATCGTTGAAGGTAAACGTTACTATCCATTATGATTTTCCAGTCCAACTGAGAGAACAATCCAAGATAATTGACCAGACATAATTATTAAAGACGAGGAAGAAAATATTTGTAGACTAATGGATGTGAGTTCTCCCACTGATAAAAATGTATCAGTAAAGCAATTTGGCAAACTGAGTAAATAAAAGGATCTGGAAATTGAAATAAAAATATGTGGTAACTGAAAGCAAAAACGGTTCCAGTTACAGGAGCTGGTCTAAATATGATCACAAAATGAAATCAGAAACATCTAGACATTATCCCAAGAGAACTATGTGTCAAAGAAATCCAAATTATGCTGCAAATTACTGCTCAAATCCTTAGAAAAATCCTATCAATTTAAATGTTTGTGTCGTATTATATAAATGTATTTCCACACTTCTTTCCCCATAACTCCTCCCCAATCTTTCTTACCCTTCATTTGCCTTAGGCCGCTGAATGTGTCCCGACAAGTGATTGCATTAAACATGCATAATAAAAATCAAAAGAAGAGCATTGCCGATGCGAGAACTATTACTGCCAATGTATTTTAATTCTGTTTTGGTATTTTTATTCTTTATTTTTGTTTTATTTCTTTGAATTTGTTTTTTTTTTTTTTTCACATACCTTCATTTCATTTTGAAAATGAACAACCTGGTGTGTTTAGTTTACTGGCCTATTAATTAAAACAGTGCGTTTCTTTACCCTGGGAGTCGGGATGACAGTCGGCAAAAAATGCTAAGTTGAAAGAAGAAAAGCTACTACTACTACTACTACTACTACTACTACTACTACTACTACTACTACTACTACTACTACGACTGTTGCTTCTTTGATTACTACTAACAATGCTAATACTACTACTACTAATGATGATGATGTTGATGATGATCATGATAATAATAAAGGCGTACAAAGACCAAAGACATGATATGACAAAATCCCAGGAAGACAGTCGGCAAAAAATGCGAAGTTCAAAGAAGTAAAACTACTACTAGAACTACTACTACTACAACTACTACTGTTTCTGCGACTACTGCTACCACTACTAATACTAATACAACAAATAATGATAATGATGATGATGGTGTTGATGATGATCATGATGACGATGTTAATAATGGCGTACAAAGACCAATGACGTGTTATGACCAAATCCCAGGAGGAATTACAGAAAATGATGATGGCAGAATTGAAAGCCTGACATTGCTGAAAAAATGAAAATAAGAAAGAGGTATGTTAATTGATATAGCATTTTCCGGTGACAAAAGGATCGAAGAGAAAGAAGAAAAAAATACTGTACGCCTATAACAAAATGAAGTGGAGAAAAACGCAGGTTGTGAGAAATGAAAAAAAGTGGTCACGATATCAATGCTAATTGGCGCGCTTGGAAGTGTTAACACTCAAATACATGTTGTGCTTCAGGAAGTTTGAAATCACAGGAGAAATTCTGAAGATATCCAGCGACGCCAACATCTATGAATTCGGTATGTCGTGGAAGGCCTTTATATAATCAATCCATGCAGAACTGAGATTTCTGCGTTTGTTACGATAGTTCTCAAGGATCATGCGCTTGGTTAGGAGTTGATCTTTACATCCATATGAACCTTGTTGGCACATTTTTGGTTCAGTGGGGGAAATATTGTTATGTTCCATAAATTTGTATGTTTTCTCCACGAGGAGTGGATGATGAAATTTTATACGTGGTAAATAGACAAGTTTTTTCGGGAGTAAATGCTTAGCGGTATTTCGTCCGTCTTTACTTCTGAGTTCAAATTCCGCCAAATCTATTTTGTCTATCATACTTTTGGGGTCGATTAAATAAGTACCAGGGGAACACAGGGTTGATATTATCGACTAATCCCTTCCTCCAATATTTGAAGTCTTGTGCGTAGAGTAGAACAGATTATTATCATCATCATCATCATCATCATCATCATCATCGTTATTGCTTTTGCGGTTGTTTCTGTTGTCCTCGTCAACGTTGGTTTTTTTTCGTTGTATAGGGGTGCGTTTCTTTATGTAGTTAAGAAGTCCGATTCGCAAACATGCTTTTCTGGTTCTGACCCACTGCATGGCACCCTATGTGAGTATCTGTAACTATAGCTCCGGGCCCAATAAATCGTTGTGGGTCTATTGTTTAGAAGGAAACTGTGTAGAGGCCGTTGAGTGACAGAGAAAGGGAAAGAAAGTTTGAGAAAGAGAGAGAGAGAGAGAGATAGAGAGTGTGAGTGTGTGTGTGTGTGTGTGTGTGTGTGTGTGTGTGTGTGTGTGTGTGTGTGTGTGTGTGTGTGTGTGTGTGTGTGTCTGTGTTTTTGTGACCCAAACTACTGAATAACGATCTTTGTATCCCTGTACTATAGCGGTTTAGTCAAAATCCACAGCAGAATATGCACCAGGGAAAAAATAAAATACAAGGTGGTGCTCCAGTATGACAGCAATCGGATATCTGAAAGAAGTAATGGAGGTAAGATGAAAGATACATACGCATGATGATGGTGGTAGTTGACTGTGACGTCAGAGAACTACTTACGTGAACCAAATCTGAAATTGAAATAAATTCAAAAAAGAATTACGTTTATAATATTATAGTATTTTTCATCTTTATTGATATCTTCAACATAATCCATAATTTATAATGGTTTCCTACAAACAATAATGTCATATAATTGTATTTATGCGTGTTGAAGAATTTATAGCTTGTAAGATGATAAGCATTTTTCGTTACTTTTATGCCGTTTAAAGATATCAATCTGCATTCTTATATTTTCTTATGTTCTCTCTTTCGATTTATTTTTGCAAGTAAGAACAGAATATGATTACTGTGACTATGTGACGGAATATTGTGTATAACTGTATTTTATAAGAATCAATAATCGAACTTGCAATGCGATTTATGTAGAAATATATATGAGTTATTATTATCGTTCTTTTTTTGTATTGTGAGGTTAGAAATATTGTATATTATTTTGTGCTCGATATCATAACTATTTATTTCTTTCCGAATTAGAAGAAGAGTTATGCATCACTGTTCAGCGTAACCATATTTTTCTGTACAAATTATGTAATGGAGCATGTGATTCTCAAAATTCTCGTTTCGTTTTGTTTTTTTGGTTTTGTTTACCTCGTGATCAACCCCGATTTAGTAGACATATTAAAGATAGCCCTGCAGTTTATCATACTCTCAACTTTTACCTTGATATATAATCAGCATAAGACTACATCGAAAAATGTGTCATTTGCTTGTGTTATTGAACCGATATTACTAACAAATCAAACACGAATTTGGTGTTGATTTTTCTATTTACGTCACTCTATTAACGTTTCAACTAGAGTAGCACAAATCACTTATACAGTGAATTAGAAACAACCAAGAGATTTTTCACCGTAATGAAGTAATTTACAGATATGTTGATTTTCCTTTTTAAACTGTTTTTGTTCGCGGGCACAATACATAATGCGTGACCACACGAGTATACACACTCGATAACAGGTTAAACTGTATTTATAACAAAGGTACAAATATAAGTGATTTACTCTTCCCTACTCAATGTCACATAATGCATGAACGTCGGCTCCAACTCGAGAGCACAATATGTTTTCCATTGGATTTTGTGTCTTCGGCTTTGGACGAGATGAACGGTTTGCCGGCCTTCAGGCACATGTTTTTATGAGAACCAACACATTCTAATGCCCGGTGGCTCTCGACGAACTCATCAATCATTTACCACGTTTTATATTTGGTCCTACAGAATGTCCACAACACCTTCCTCACACGGCTAGTCAGGAAACGGAGCCGTTTTAGTTGCCGAGCACTCGACCATGAAACAAGTAATGCTGGGTTACATAGTACCAGTAACATCGTTATCATAATACCTATCATTCTCTATTTTTCTGTCACTCGCAATTTAAACAGATATATATATATATATATATATATATATATATATATATATATATATATATATATATATATATATATATATATATATATATATACATACATACATACATACATACATACGTATTATAAGGATATTAAGTAAAGACCCTGAAGTAACTTCACCGGTTTTTAATCGGTGCAGTTGAAATATGTGGAGGTCTATATAAAGCTCTAAATATAAAAATTCAGGTAATCCTATTCAACTTCGTTTTAATCCTAATTATTAGTATTCTTGATATTATATCACTAAATTTTTATCTTACAATAATATTATTGAATTTAGATTTGTTTTTTCTAGTCTAGAAACAAGGCCCGAAATTTATGGGGAGGAAGCCAGTCGATTATATCGACCTCAGTACGTAACTGATACTTAATTTATCGAGCCCGAAAAGATGAAAGCAAAGTCGGCTTCTTATTTCTTTATTGCCTACAAGGGCCTAAACATAGAGGGGTTAAACAAGTACAGACAAAGGGATTAAGTCGATTACATCGACCCAGTTCGTAAGTGGTAATTTTATCGACCTCGAAAGGATGAAAATCAAAGTCGACCTCGGCGGAACTTGAACTCAGAAGGTAAAGACAGATGAAATACCGCTAAGCATTTCTCCCAGCGTGCTAACGTTTCTGCCTGCCCACCGCCTTGTTGGACTTAGATATTACCTGTTAAATAACTTATTTTGAATACCTGAGAGCGAACTGGTAAACGTGTGGGGTAATCCCTTAATTTCTACGAATATATATATATATATATATATATATATATATATATATATATATATATATATATATAACGCTCCATTCTCCGAGCTTTCCGGCGCCTCCAGTCCGACCCCTCCACTTCCCACATCTTCTCTAATCGACCACTCCCCTCCTTCAAACGAGCCCATAACCTACGAGACCTCTTGGTCCACAGCTTCTTCCCCAACCCAACCTCCCAACCTGGCTCGTTCCCTTCCTCCTGCCCACGCTGCCGCACTTGCCCTTACCTCTCCAACACCACCCTCCTCACCAGCACCCATCACCGACCCTATCGCATCACCGATTCCTTCACCTACACTTCTACCAACATCATCTATTGTATCTTCTGCTCTCTCTGCCATTCTCTGTACAGACAAACGGGGCGCCGCCTGGCCGACCGATTCGCGGAACACATCCGAGACATCAACGTTGGCAATGACACCCCGGTGTCACGCCACTTCCGCTCTGCTGGTCACTCCTTGCAGCAACACCTGTCCGTGTTTGGATTGTCCATGCACAGGGGCCATCCGGACTCCCGTTTGCGCCGTGAACAGGGATTAATCTTCTCGGTTCGCTCCTTTGCCCCATATGGGCTCAACTCCCCTCCCCATTTCATCTAAGCCCCCTCCTCCTGTCTCTCTCCCCCCACCCTCCCTCCTACCACCCATCTCTCCCCTCTCCTACCCCCCTTACTCTCTTACTCTCTCTCACTCTCTTCTATCTTTCCCTCTCTTTCACTATCTTTCTCTTCCTCTCTTCCTCCCCCTCCCATACCCACCTCCCTCCTCTTACATCCACCTTCCCCTTCCCCATCATCGTCAACCCCCCTCATAAGCTCATCCCACCATACCCCAACACACTCCTACTCTACCTTCCCACTCCACCCCCATCCAATTCCTTACAACCACCACCCACCCCCTACTCACATACCCCTACCTCTACATCTACCCCCACCTCAGCCTAACCCACATTCCACCCATGCCTTCCCCACCTCCCAACACCCTCACATCACATCACACCAACACCCTCACATCACACCACGCACACACTACAACTGACCAACTCCTTTCTCCCTTCCCTATTTTCACACATACATACGTCAAGATCACCAGCATTCTATCTCCCACACACACAGCCCCACATTCTTCGATCACCGTTCTTTCTCCCCCCTTTGTTATCTCCCCCTTTCTTAGCTCTCATGTGTATAATTTCTAACTTCCGGTCAGCCATTACTATGATTGACCGTTGACTGAACACTATTCAGTTTTTTTCTCCGTGTTTTTTCTCCTTGTCTCCGTATTCTTTCTGTTGAAGAGCGTAGCTCGAAACGTTAAAGACTTTCCGTATTCCCGAGCGTCATACTAATACATCCTCTTGTTGTTTACACCACCTGTCCTTGTCTGTTGTTTTTTCGTACATTCTCCCATATATATATATACATACATACATATTTGTAAACATACTGGTATGCACATATGGCTCATATATATTTTAATGTGTATGTTGTATGTATGCGTGTGTGTGAGAATGTGGAAATGCACGCACACACACACACACACACATACATAATTCATGCGTTCAATTAAAATTGCAGGTTTTAGGAATTCTTAGCGCAGGTCGATTATGAAGATATTTCACTTGGTCTGACCATGCGTTAATCAGGTAATATCGCACAGGTAGGATGCTGGAGATGATAAAATGAATCTTATATGAAATATTTTCAGATGCGGAACCCAGAGTCGGAAATTACAGAATAGATGATATTTAGACACTCGGAGATATGCACATGCAATATATTTCTTCCACTTCAGTAAAATGTCCATACAGAAATATATCTCTAATTGGAAATACATTTATGCATTTCCAATTTCTATCGATATAGCCATATGCACATACATATATATCAAGCGAGAGAGAGAGAGAAAGAGATAGAGAAACAAAGAGAGAAATATATATACATGTGTGTGAAAAATAATTGGGTATATGAGAGTATAGAATGACACACAGAACATAATTTGCAGTATTTTGTATTCAAATCTGCGAAGATTCGACTGTCACGCATTGTATATAAAGAAAGAATCGTTTAACGAGAATTTTTTTTAACAAAAGCACACGAATAAGGAGAATAACTTACAATAAGATATACATAGTGACCTTGAAGAGTATTGTAAGGTTAAAGAAGAATTAACTGTCTACGTCTACCTCTGGCGAATAATTATCATATATTTCATGGAATTAACTAGCCACATATAGGCATATCCTACGAGAATTTCTATCATTCTCTGTGGGTTTGTCCTGTACATACAAACAATATCTCTCTCTATCTATCTATCTCTCTCTACCTCTCTCTCTCAATCTCTCTGTCTATCTCTCCCCTCTCTATCTCTCTCTCTCTCTCTCTCTCTCTCTCTCTCTTGCACACAAACACATTCACACACGCACTCTGACGTTTTCTCGCTCTGATATATAAGTTGTTGCCATTGTGAGTATTTTAAAATTTCTCAAGTTTTCTTAAAACTAGTTCACACACACAAACACATACAAAGACACATATCAGTAATAAAGTATTAAAAATGATGAAAACCAACAAAATACAAACCGGTATACAACAGGAAAGACATACATAAAAAAAACAGACCAACTGTTAGCATTTCATGTTGTGTTTCTATATTTCAGAGCTAAAAGCACTTCGTTGAAAAGGGATTCGTTGAACAGTCTACTCAGCAAGATTCAAGATGTTTGTTCGTTTTTTTCTTCTTCATAAAATTAGCGATCAGGATTTCCCCCATCTACATAGCATCTGGCTGAAATAACTTGAGCATTAAATTCAGGACAACCAATATAAACCTCTTATTCCAGACGAAATTTGTTTTTACAACTCCGTTATTCGAATTCACTATAATCGCTCGAACTCCCGTAAAATGTCGATGTCCTCATGTTTCAAATAAAAGAAGACTAAATTGAAATTAAACAGATATATATATATATATATATATATATATATATATATATACATACATACAAATGTATAAATATATATATATATATATATATATATATATATATATATATATATATATATATATATATATGTTTGTATGTAATACTATATATGTATATATATATATACGTATAACTTAAAATAATACCTACCCATTGTCATGGTAGCATTTATTTTTTGTAGTGATTGGCTGCTAGTTTAATAGACGTGAAAAATCATGAGTGTGGATTATTAATATCCGGATATATGAATAAATTTATTCGGCTTCATTAATCTTGTTTTTGTTTTGTTTTGGCTTTTTTTGTATTTTTTATTATATTCTCTTTGATCAAATTACAGGTAAATGGTTGTAATTGGGATGTATTTGTGTTCTCTAAAATTAGTATCAAAACACAAAATATATGTAAATTGTTAATTCCAACCACCGTTGAGAGCACGTTTCAACGCCGATCAAATGATATTTTGCTCAAATTGTCGTCACGTTCAAAACATCAAAGTTTTCTTACAAAAAAAAAAACCCAAAAAAAACATAACAAAATTAATGGACTTGTATGGCCATCGCTGACAAATGATCTTATCCCAGATGTTAAAAACAATACCTCTCAGCAATGTCCGTGCTGAAATTTGCACGACTTTAGTAAGACTTTTACCTACAAAGTTAAGTACTCAAGAGAAAAGCACGAGTAAGACTCTGGCTTGGCAAACAGGCGGTTGTTATATCGGTAATTTTTCCATAGAGATTTGTCAAAACAAATGGTTCTTTTACTCCTAGCAGTTGCATGGACGCTCAATCTAATATCCGTCATTTCCCCGTTTAAAATTTCCTTCCAACCAGGATACCAACGAAAGCAACCCTCCTTGCAAAGCAGGCTTGGTAAAGTTGCCCGTTTAGCTGCCATACGCCCATACCATAGGTCAGCTTGTATTCACTCCCGTGTTACCAGTAATATTATCAATGATCTGACATAATACGCATCCACATACATATACATACACACACAAACACAAACATACACATACAAACATACGCTTACATATTCATATATATATATGTGTGTGTGTGTGTGTGTGTGTGTGTTTGCGTGTGTGTGTGTTTGCGTGTGTGTGTGTGTGTGTGTGTGTGTATGCATATGTATGTATATCTGTATATGTCAACATCATTCTCTCTCTCTCTCTCTCTGTCGATATATATATATATATATATATATATATATATATATATATATATATATATATATATATAATTTTAAAAGGAGAAAACCTTTTGAGAACTTTCTGCTGCATATAAGAAAGAAATGAAAGAGATTTACATTGTTATCCAAATTTAATCCATTTTTAATTAAAGATGGGTCAAACATATAGCATGTTTTGATAAAAAATCTAAATCCAATATGGACTGCCAAAGGCGGCGAGCTGGCAGAAACGTTAGCGGTACTTCGTCTGTCTTTACGTTCTGAGTTCAAATTCTGTCCCGAGGTCGACATTGCCTTTCATCCTTTCGGGGTCGATGAATTAGGTACCAATTGCATACTGGGTTCGATCTCATCGACTAAACCCCTCCCCAAAAATTTCGGGCCTTGTGCCAGGAATAGGAAAGAATATGGACTCCCAGGTATATTTTAGTAGATTACAAATGTTTGCACATGGGCAAATGGCAAGGATAGATATGCTCTGAGAAGATATATATATATTTGAACTTTGGCATTTGGTTTGAAGATTCTTGATGTGAATTCGTGTGTTGAAGAAAACTTTATGGCAACCTAGAGTCGTTACACCAGCAGTAAACATACGCCTAGGTACAATTTCGCTTTTTTTAGTCAATTTTCTGAGGGAAGGTAAAGGCCAATACAGCTTAGAACCAGTGACGTCGCAACTCATTTCTACAGCTGAGAGAACTGGAGCAGTTTGAAATAATGTGTCTTGCTCCTGAACACAACCCAGAGCCGGATCCAGGAATCGAACCCACTACTGCATGATTATGAACCCAACGCATTTATCACTAAGCCACCACACACACACACAAGTACATATTTATATATATATATATATATATATATATATATATATATATATATATATATATATATATATATATATATATATATATATATATATATATATATATATATATATATATATATATATATATATATATATATATATATATATATATATATATATATATATATATATATATATATATATATATATATATATGTTGTTGTACTTGGGGATGGTCATATTGCCAGTTTAGCCAATAAAAACACACGCACTGTATATTTGGTGTTAATTTGCTTCAGCTTTATATTACATTAATCTTAATCTTATTTCGGCCAGAGTTCTTTCGTCGCACTTCTGTGACCTCATCAGTGGTCCTTTGTTTCCTTCTTTCTTATGTGTGTCTCACCTTGCTAACTATCAGCCATTTTGTATTTTGTATTCCTATTGTATGTGTCTACGCATGCGTGTCCTTCAATGTGTCTGTGTCTTGTGTAATTGCATGTGTGTATGGGGAGTGTCTGTATCACCTATATTCTCTGTTAAAACGTGTTCGTTTGTATTTGTTTTTATTTATTTATTTGTTCATGTGTGTATTTTTGTTTTTTTGTGTTTAATTAAAATTTGTTAACGTATGTAGTATTTAATTCCATTTGTTTATCTATGTATTGTATTATACTTTGTTCACATGCTGTGGTTTGTGGTTTGTGGTTTGTTAGTGGTGTGTGTTAGTGTTCCATTCTAGTTTCCTATTCAGGCTAGGTTTCTCTTCTATTATGTGTGTAGCTTCAGTAATTTGTCTAAGTGCTGCATCACTGCTATGTGTAGATAAGATTTTAATTTCTATGTTGTTGATTGAGCCATTATGTTCTTGTTCAGCGTGCTGGTACAGAACTGATGAGTTCTTCCCTTCCTTACGTTCCCTCCAATGTTCGTTTGCCCGCTCCCCTATGCTCCTTGCTGTTTCACCTACATATGTCATTATCTTATTTCTACATCGTCCCTCTGTACATCTTATATTATAGACCACATTTCTGGTTTTGCAGTTCGTTTGTGGGCTAAATCTAAATACGATACAGTTCCTATCAGTGCAGGGGGTTCTACTGAAAGGGTATGTTCTACTGATAAGGGATTTAATAGGGTTGCCTGGCCTTTCAACAACCTTAATTCTTAGCTTAAGTTTGTCTAGGGCCCTTCTAAAGCGGTACACCAGTTCGCCTCTAGGGGTGGTGTCGACGAACATGACGCTCTGGTACTTGTGGCTATCGTACCATG
>NC_142932.1:25855444-25880444 GCF_046866305.1 Octopus bimaculoides | reverse complement strand
TATCTTTATGTAGAATTGAAAAGTTGGATCTTGTGACATTCCTAATGTTTATAGAATTATAGTTCTATAAGTGTATTATGCACACGTGAACGTCGGATCGAAACTGGTTGCTACTTTTGAATCGGCTCAGTTTCGTTCTTGTAATGTCTCTCTACAGGTAATGAAGATAATTATTAAATATATATCGTTTGTTTTGACGTATGCGTATCCTCTGTGAAACCATTAGGGGAATATCTTTGATTTTGTCTTGCCTCCCAAACTGGCGAAATTATATAAACGAAGATATAACGAGTCATGCGATTCTGCCTCTACACATTTGCGCAAAACAAATGGCATTTTGTAAACTTTATTTGATGGGCTAACATGTAGTGCTAGAGCAGACAAGTAATTAAGTATACAATTCAGAAATATGTACAGCCTAACGAGTATCAGAGCAGGGACAGTACTTCCTTAAAGAATTTATGCAAGGCTTTTGCACCTTCGCTTATCAGCTTATCAGCCTACCAGCCCTACACTATATAAAAGTGTATCGAAGAAGGTATTTCAATCGCCCACGAGATCTTTCGAGAAAAATTACCGGGACACCCCTATCTGTAGGGTTGTAGACAATTACAAGTCTAAAGGCACATTCCAGGACAACAAGTCTCTCAAAAATTGTGGAAAGGGCACGTGTTCGGGCATCACGTATAAATTTAGTTATAGTTTCGCCCGAATCCTGTTTTATAATATATGCTGTTTTAAAATAGTGCTATATGATATCGCTCTTTCAAGACACTTTATTTCACTTAATTTATGATATATCTGTCTCCGACTCATATATAGACCAGATGGGATCGGAGAATTTTGAATATTTTTCACGAGAGTCAGGTACGTTTAATTTTCCCCCCTCATGTATATTTTCTTTTCGATTGCGGATTTCTGGAGCTTAATTTATACACGCAATTTTGCCTTCATTCTGATCTTCGAAAGAAACGTGTCATAGTGACGTTTCCTCTTCCAAATATCACCAGCAAAAAGCAATTTCTCTTTGTTCATGTTTAAATCCGAAGTGAGATGAGCATGCAGCCGATTTTATTATTGTTCGCTCACTACTTTTCTTCCTTTTTCTTTGCGCTCACTACTTTTCTTCTTTTTTCTTTATGTTTTGTCTTTTACTCTATGTGCGTAAAATGCATTCTTTTCAGTTTTCTTATGTTGAGGCGTGGCAATTATTATTCATCTCCTTATTTTTTGCTTTTGTGGTGACATAGGTTAAAAGATTTATTCTAAAATATAACACAAAAATACTTTTATTCTCTTCTCAGACCCTTACAGAGGTGAATCTAAAATATAAAATGTTATCAAAATGCTAGTATTATTATGTAAAACAAAGGAGGAAAGTATTACTCGTATAGTAAGTGAATGTAGCATGCTGGCTCAGAAACAATACAAGAAAATACGTAACAATCTATGGAGACTAATTTACTGGGAGTTATGTCGTAGAAAACTAAGATTTGCCCAAACTGACGAGTGATATGAACGTGAACCTTGTAAAGTATTAGAAACTAAGAAATATAAGATGTTGAGGGATTTTAACATTCGGACCGACAGGGTAATAGAAGAATGGTCTTATTTAGAGAATAGAAAGTGGTGTGTAATTGACTTTCAGCCCCAAATGAGGAAAAGGGAATGAGGAAAGTATAGAGAAAATAGAAATGTACCAGAAACTAGCTATTGAGTGACTGAAGCTATGGAAATGCGGGCAAAATGTACCCGTGTAGTTTTATGTGCATTAGGAACTGTTCCGAAAGATTTGAACATGTCTCTAGAGGAAATTGACAAAAAAAGACCTAGTTTGGTGCAGAAAACAACATTATTACGGACAGCTAGAATATTTAAGAAAATTCTTAGCCTCTGCGGTTAATTCTTGTAGCCTAATGCTAGGAAATTTGTCCACCAGTATAATGTGTTGCGCGTGTTTGAAATAATTATAATACTAATAATCGTCCCACATTTGGTATCTTCAATAAAATTACCCATTAGTGGTAATGGATAAGACACGTAACTTATTAAAAAAATCACGTAATATCAATAGACAAGAGCACATATTTCAACGCAAACCCTCCATTTTCAACAGCACAAGGACGAAAAACATCTAAACGTGTCAATTATTGAACCCGAGAAAAGTATAAAGAATTGATACACGCATTCTATCTCTCATTGGTCCAACAATCTGAATCAAAGCACGCAGTAGATTTTTTATGGTAGGGAGGGAAAGAAATCTAGAAATGAAACAAAACATACATGAAAACAAACTTGCAGGTATAAGAAGAGACATTCCGAGGAACAAGTGGCTTTCAGATAAAAAATATATATAATTAAGAGGAACGTTGAAAACATTTGAAAATATCAAAGCTAGGAAGATATGAAAACGGATATTCGACAGAAGAGGATCAAAAAGTAATGACCAAAATATCACCGGATGAAATTAAATGTAACAGAAATACAAAGGACTGTTTAAACTGAAAGGCAGATTAACAATATGGATGAGGACAGTTTGACTCATGAGCATAGAGATCGAACACAAGAGAAAGTAAAAACATACATCAGTATGAGTGAAAGGGATTCATTGCAAAAGATGACAATCAATAACTAGAACAGGACATGCATGAGAATTGGAAATCACGCAGTTAGCGCATTAATTGAAGAGATGGAGCCTTATGTATCTAAATTACATGAAGTTATATATGCAACAGCAACCATAATAGAAAATAAATATAGTCGCAGGAGTGGCTGTGTAATAAGTAGCTAGCTTAACTACCACATGGTTCCGGGTTCAGTCCCACTGCGTGGTACCTTGGGCAAGTGTCTTCTACTATAGCCTCGGGCCGCCCAAAGCCTTGTGAGTGGATTTGGTAGACGGAAACTGAAAGAATCCCGTCGTATATATGTATACATACATATATATATATATATGTGTGTGTGTGTGTATATGTTTGTGTGTCTGTGTTCGTCCCCCCCAAGATCGCTTGACAACCGATGCTGGTGTGTTTACGTCCCCGTAACTTATCGGTTCGGCAAAAGAGTCCGATAGAATAAGTACTAGGCTTACAAAGAATAAGTCCTGGGTTCGATATGCTCGACTAAAGGCGGTGCTCCTGCATGGCCACAGTCAAATGACTGAAACAATTAAAATAGTGAAAAAAAATATGTGTCAAGTAAAAGGCAAAAAGGATACAACATTGATGAGAAGATTCCCTGAAAGATAAAATTCGAGCAAGAAATAGAAACGATGAGGTAAGAAATCTAAACGTTGAATAAGATATATGCTGGTAAATCTGTTTACTTGAGGAAAGCGGGGGAAGGTGATTAAGAAGTACAGAATTACTTCAAAGCAAGATATTCTATCAATCAAAGAAACCTTGAAACAGAAAGTGCAGCTGAATGTTTGGAAAATGAAACGGGTTTAATAGGCAAACTATGTTGTTTATGTCAGATGCAAAATATTTTCACCGGGAAATTGGAACACAGACAATTCAGGTAAAAGTAACAGTTTTCAATTCCTGAAAGAGGAGAATAATGGAAAACAGTACAGAAAAAAAATCCTTTAAAGAGTATACAACAAATGATAATCTCCTGGCATTGGCAAACTGCCCAACTTCTGGCTATTATCTCCTACACCTACATGTATCGTACTACAATGCTATAACGAAATTATGCACAAACCTGAGAACAAACATGATTGCTTTGCACAAGGTATAACATATCACTTGAAGATAAAATATCAACAGGAACATAGTATGTATAACATACCAATAGGAACAAATATTCCAGAAATTTACCATCTCATCACCTCTCTTTCTACGTCATTAACAATTTTCTACTAAATTGTGACTGAGGCAGCCTAAAAATTTAGGGAAGAACATCATCTTTCCCCCATTGAGAAGAAAGTTTGCTGCCTGCGGGTCTTGCAGGTGAGCAGACCAACTTCTAATTAAGCGTATCATCTTGGAAAACTGACATAATAACCACAGTGATTACAGTTAATTATGAAAAAGGTTTTGACAATGTTTCCCACTCATGGACCTTGCTTCAACTTTGAGTGTATTGCCCTCCACACACACCAACACAGAAATATAAAACTATGCATGACAGCGTGAATAATATGTATACAACGTCAAGAAATAACTGATACAAGTATCTTCCACATACAGTTACAGGATACGATGATGTGACGATTATTTAGGATTTTCCTGTGATCATCAAGGCCAATAGACGTAATATAATTCAAAGGACCATACAAATAAACATGCCTTTCACTTGCCACGAACATACAAACTTATCGTATCTCATGGAAAGTATTCCGAAAGCACAGTAAATATAAAGATGTGATAGTTTAAATTGACATCCTAAGGAATGTACAGTACAATTGATAGTCGGTGGACTAGGAATGAGGCAACTAAAGAAACAAAAGTGGGTGGATCGCATACCTGGAAAGTCATATTTGCGTGATATACAAAAAATAGAGCTTACTGGCAATTTCAACATTTTGAGGGCATTATCAATCTAAATACCTTTCAAAGATACATGATATTTAATTTATGACCTTCTGGAGGACAATCGTAAGTCAATTGTTTGTTAAATGTGCATATCATCAAGTCTTGTCATAGGTATCTTGGTGACACTCGGCAAGATATATGAAAGATGCAGAATTCAAAGAAAGCCAAAGATAACAATAATAAAAATAATAATAATGAGAAGAAGAAGAAGAAGAAGAAGAAGAAGAAGAAGAAGAAGAAGAAGAAGAAGAAGAAGAAGAAGAAGAAGAAGAAGAAGAAGAAGAAGAAGAAGAAGAAGAAGAAGAAGAAGAACGAGACACTTCTAAAAATTTCAGTTGGAGGAAATTGAGATGTGTACTAGGACGTTTCTTTTATATTTCGTATTTTTGATTATTATAGGTAGCGATTTGGCTTTGATTCACTTGTCACTCTAGACAAGTATTTCTCAGACTATATTAGAAACGCAATTACTTCCTGTCAAATTTTATACCATCTTATACTATACAATTTTAGTGTGAATGTGTCTTGTTTGAAAACTAATATGTCTACCTATCTGGGAATTTATCTTGATATAATATATAGTTTAGAAGATCTGGCATTTAAGCACTTCTAATTTATGTTCATTGATTGGTTTTTAATTGACTTGTTAGCTGTTTAGTAGGCTCTTTAGAAACATTATGCTGATGGATATGGGTTATGCCCAAAAGTCATTTGTTTTGAAATACTACGATGGAATTTGCCATAATTAATAAAAGCCTCAAGCATATTTCAATCAGACCCTCAAACAATAAATCATATGGAAAATTTGCGTATGAGGAAAAATCCATTCGGCATCCACTTGAACAGTATCATTCATTCCCTTGCTAATTTGTAGAGCTATTTCAAACAGCTGCTATCACGCATGCGACGGACCCAGCTGCCCGTTGTGTTTCTCATTAAGATTAAAACTTCTGCCCGGCAGAAAAAACAAACGGCCGATAGTCTGTCTCCACTTGTTAGTGTAAGCGAAAATGTATGCATGAAAGGTGTGGCCGAAAGATTTGGCAGAGCTTTTACTCTCAAAACCAAAATCTTATCAAATTCTTGAAGTATCAGTTAAAAACTGAGAAGACATATTAAATGTTGCTCTTTTGTAGGATTTATGAAAAGTTAGTGATGTCTAATAACTTCGTTAATGGACCCACACGAAGTATGCAACTGATGATTAGCTGTCAGTATTAGGATTACGTTTTTAGTATTTCACGGTAATCCAGGTTTGTACGAAGATGTTCCGAACCACCAATATGGTAGCCTCTTCTTTCTAAGGATTTTTCTTCTAGTATTTCGTATTATAATGTTTGTGCTGTGTATTTTAATCAATTTCTTAAAATACCATTATTCCTTTTGGTTTCTCCCTTTCCTTGAGGTTAACCCATTTTTTATTGATTCCCTATGCATTTCATTTTCGGATTGTCCCGGACATTTTGGACAATTATAACCAACGTATTATATTTTATTATCTGTATTGCATCCTTTCGGAGTCAATAGAATAAGTACCAGTTGATCACTGGTGTCGATGAAGTTGACTAGATCCTTCCCCTCAAAATGTCACGCCTTGTGAAAGGATTATTATTATTATTATTATTATTAGTCGTAGGAGAAGCAGAATCAGTAGTATGCTTATTTTTACGTTTATTTCCATCGCCCTAGTTGGAAATATATTGACTTCAAATTTTGACACAAGACCAGAGGTTTTAGTGGAGGGGCTAAGTCAATTAAATTGACCGCAATCCTCCACTAGCCTTTATTTTTTATCGGGCCCAGAAGGTTGAAAGCAAAGCCGACCCTGGTGGAATTTGAACTCAGTACGTTCTTTTCTACTCTAGGCACAAGGCCCGAAATTATGGGGGAGGGGGCCAGTCGCGAAGATCGACTCCTGTACGCAAATGGTACTTAATTTATCGACTCCAAAAGGATGAAAGGTAAAGTGGATCTCGGCGGAATTTGAACTCAGAACGTAAAGACAGAAAAATGCCGGTATGTATCTCACTCGGCGTGCTAACGATTTTACCAGCTTGTCGCCTTAATTGTGCTTATATTAACCACACATATACCTTAGTTTGGAGTTTTCAAGTGTTCTACTTTAGATTTGTTTAAGACCAAAAAGAGCTTTGATATTGTTAGTGTTTTGTATGATTCTTAACTATACATATATTTCTTGTATATTTTGATAATAGTGTCCGCTTTAAAAACTTTCAACCCGTACTAATACTAAAAATTAAATTTCTAAGCCAAATTTTAGTGGGGGATTTTAAAATGTTCCCTTATGTATCTTGCCTCATTTTCTTCAGGCTTCCTAATTTATTGAGTACCCTGCTACGAATATATATTTAGCAGTTACTAAGCTATTTAGAACACTGATGGTAACTACTATTATTTGCATTAAAATTGACTTATGTATTTAACTAATGTGTTTAACAATGTTTTTATCTCACGCTTTCTGTTACTCTCTTCGTTGTAGTTTGTCTCCTGTACTGTCTCCTAAGTATTGGTTTGTTTGTGGTTGGTTCAATCTTTTGATCTCTTCTTTCACATTGTATAAGAATTCTTGCTTAATATTCTTCTCTTCAAGATCCCTTCGAATACATTTAGTAATCCGACTTCATCTCAGTTAAATTCGAAAATCCATGTTTTCTGCAACAGAGTACGGATTTACGAGAGACAAAAACCTTCCACTGTCGTTATAATTACCCCCACAAAAACACTCTTACTGGAAAGTGATAATTTTAAAATTACAGTCAACAGAACGTAATTCAGACGCTATCCATATAGCCATATGTTATATTTTGCGGAGTGTCCATAGCCTTCGTGTTAAGTTGAGATTTTGAAGTATTTTGTCACACATTTAAAGAATTTATTTGTCATACCGTTGGGATACGCACAAATTGCTTTTGTGTCGTATACTGCCACACATGTGGAGGATATCAAACCGATGCTGAATTGTCCAGCTATTTTATTATCTTGAATTCCTGATCATCATTATGAAATTGTCCCATTTTAATGATCCTCAACTATTCCTCAGTCTTTTATATCCCTTACACTTGATATATTTCACCTTTTTAACACATGTAAACCAAACAATATTTTACAAGCATCGCAATTTGCTATACTTATGTTACAAAACGTCAGCCATTATCTACTTTAAATATACTACTAAGGTGTAAAAACTATACGTATACATTGTGAAATATCTGTTGAGTGCAAAAGGTAAATGTGACTTGGTTGAGTATCACTGA
This sequence comes from Octopus bimaculoides, assembly GCF_046866305.1. Taxonomy (NCBI): domain Eukaryota; kingdom Metazoa; phylum Mollusca; class Cephalopoda; order Octopoda; family Octopodidae; genus Octopus; species Octopus bimaculoides. The sequence continues at coordinate 25,872,631 of NC_142932.1, read as the reverse complement.
CCTATATTGTCACGAAATTATTTTGCCGAATATATAAATTTAGACACATTAGTTTGCGAGAATTTTTGCTGAGTTCTCAGAGAAATACAGTTATCGGTTAATTAAAATACAGCTTCCTTTACCTCTTCATTCCCATTGGCTATTAATTTCATAATGTATTCTAATAAAATTGTTTGTGACCTTCCTATAGGTATAGATGTTAAGCAGTCAATTTGCATATTCAGAAATTTCCCTGGACTTACCTAGTTACTTTTCGCATTTGTTCTTTTATTTTATTCATTTTTTACACTACAATTAAAGAGCAGAACAAAAGTCACCATAGAGATATTTTACATATTTTCACACCCTTTTCTAAGACGACACCTTAACGCACCGGACAAAATGATACACAGCATCTCGTCTTTACGTTGTGATCTCAATTTCCGACGAGTTTGACTAATGCTTTCTTCTCTTTCTTATTCGATGAAATAAGTACCTGATAAGCAGTAAGGTTGATGTATTCGACTCATCCCCTCCACCAAATTTCAGGCTTTGTGCCAAAAGTGGAAAGGATTAACATCATATTTCCCCTTTGAGATCATGTTACATACTTAGTCTTTAAACGCAAATCTTACATAACTTAATAGCAATTTTAAAAAGTTACCGATTGGTTAGGAATAAGTTTTTTCTTACTACTTTTAATCTGGTATTCACTGAGTTTTCCTTATTCTTTAATGTTTATTTTATATTTTTTATTAGGATGGTATATTTACACACACACACATACACACACAAACGCACATGTATACTCACTCATACACTCACGTATACGCACACGGAGAGATTCGTTCGAGTTTCTTGACATTTACTGTATGGCTATTCTTTCTTTAACACGGCTTCTTCCAATTACCTTTTTCCTTAACACCAATGATCAAATTTGTTATTCTCTATTTAGTCCACTACATTTCAATGAGCGGCACTTTATTCCTCTTGCTAAATCCCCCGTTAACCAATAAAACATTTTTATTCAGCCTTCTTTATTTTGTTCTCTCCTCATTTTGCTTATAATTCCTTTCAGCTACTTTTATATACGTTGCACATGCATGCTTCGCTTCACATTTACTAACGTATAACTCTGGCACTATAATTGCTAAGTCTACTGTGACTCATATATCACATAATGCTCTGCCTCCACCATTTTGTTTTGTCTGTATAATCAAGTAATACTGCTTCATGGATGTAACTAATTTTGCATTGTTAAAAACTATTTGTACCGTGTACTCATTATATCTAGTTCATTTTTGTCCATAGATGGAAAGCTATTGTATAATTCAATATCGGTTCTGTCCAGGGTTTGATCAGTTAATTGTATCGATTCCATTTCATTTGGTTTCTAAAATCCTCCCTTCCATCCGTTATATTCTAGAACAACTTTATACTTCATTTCCTTCTGTTGCACTTCCTCGTTTTGCAACATCTACTAAATATATTTAGACCTCGCGCATTTTCACTTATATTATTACCTTGCTATCTGGAAGAGTGGGTCCTTCACACAAAGCTTGTCTTTAATATGTCTTCATTTTATTTTCTTTGTAAAAATTCAACATTTTTTAATATTCCTGTTGAATATTTGAGGGATCAAGTTCATTCCAGTTTTGAGTTTAATAATTATACATTCAATCTGTCTTCTAACATCATTGTTCCATTCTCTTTTGCTTTCTCCTTTATAAATATGATTCGTAATATTTATGCGCCAATAATGGCTTTATACGCCTAGCATCTATAATGTCCTTGCCGGAAATTGTAGGACATCAAACATTGCAATCTACGGTTTTCTTTAAATTACTTTATATTCAGAGACAAATTTCAATGAAATAAACTTGCGTCTAATTACTAATTAGATATTTTCTTAAACTGTGCGTGATCTTTTAATCATGTCAGAAATCATCATCATCATTATCATGATTCTTCTTCTTCTTCTTCTTCTTCTTCTTCTTATTATTATTATTATTATTATTATTATTATTATTATTATTATTATTATTATTATTATTATTATTATTAAGGCAGTAAGCCGGTGGCATTTCGCTCGTCGCTATGTTCTGAGTTCAAATCGCATCGGTGTCGACTTTGCGATTCATCATTTAGGGTCGAAAAATTAAGTACCAGTTGATTACTGGAGTCGATGTCATCGACTATACCCCTCCCCCAAATTTCAGGCCTGGTGCCTATAAAAGAAAGCATTATTATTATTATTGTTCAGTAGTTTTATTTTTATAACGTGTTTTCACTTCACTACCGGGCGCAGCTCTGTGCGCCTTGGGTATGTGCTGTGGTTTGCTGTGGAGCTCTTACGTTTACTGTATTGAAAGTGTTTTGCGTAGAATGTGTGCAGTACACAGTAGTGCAATTTTTTGTATGTTATATATATTTGTAAGTCCTGGTGTGTTTGTTATGTATTTGTCTGAATATTTTTTTTTATTATACCTAAGGCACCTACTATGATAGGAATTGTTTCTGTTTTTAGATACCACATTCGAGTTATCTCTATTTCCAGGTCTTTGTATTTTGAAAGTTTTTCCATTTCTTTTCGAGAAACGTTGTCATCTGCTGGTATTGATACATCAATTAGAAAGCATTTTTTTCTTCATGATCTTTGACAACTATATCTGGTCTATTTGCCTTAATTTCTCTATCTGTGTGTATTGGCATATCCCAGAGTATGGTTGCTTTCTCGTTTTCTGTGACCTTTTCTGGCGTGTGTTTATACCATCTTTTTTCTGTTGTTATTCCATAGTGTTGGCATAGCTTCCAGTGTATATAGGTCCCAGCTCTGTGGTGTCTGTGAATACATTCCTTCTTAGCCAGGACTGGGCAGCCAGAGATAATATGATTTATTGTTTCTTGTCCATCTCCACATATTCTACAGTTACTTGTTATATTTCTTTTCATTATGTGTTTTTGGTAATTTCTGGTGGGGAGGCTTTGGTCTTGTGCAGCAATTAAAAATCCTTCAGTCTCTGCTTTGAGTCTTGAGCTTCTCAGCCATTGCTGGGATTTTTCTCTGTCTATTTCTTTCGTATTTAGTTTAGCCCTATTATTATTATTATTATTATTATTATTATTATTATTATTATTATTATTATTATTATTATTATTAAGGCAGTGAGCTGGGAGATTCGTTAACACTCCGGGAAAAGTGCTTAGGAGTATTTCGTCGTCTTTACGTTCTGAGTTCACATTCTGCTTTGGTCGACTTTGCCTTTCATTCTATCGGAGACGATGAAATAAGTATCAGTTGAGCACTAGGGTCCATGTAGTCTATTAGGCCCCTCCCACAAAACGTCAGGCCTCGTGCCTATAATAGAAAGTTTTCTTTTTTTTTTTGTTTTTTTTTTGAGGACTTGACTTGGCAAATACATAGGTGCTTCAGATAAAAGGTTTCTGATATTTCACAATTTATTTTTCAATCCCTTTCGTGTCCACTTTTCTATTATACTGCATTGCAAAGTCTACGCCCTGTTTTTACTGTTTCTTCAGTCGTATGGTCTCTCTAGAGAAATCTCATAAAGTCCTGTAATTACCACTCATTATCATCGCCTCTGACTCTTATTCATAGCACTTTTCGGTCTCTTCTAATCCGCAGGTACAACTAACACCAAATAGAGTCTTTTGCCTACACCACCATTATTTCGATTATATTCTGCATTAATTGTATTCATTTAAAAGATGCTTAATTCTTTTTCGCAATAACATTATTTCTTTCTCTCTGAGTTTATTACTTTTGCCTTTATCAATTCTATTCTAAACAATTGTTTTGGACTACCTATTATCAGTAAATTCAATTCCCGTTTAAGATGTCTGTGAGTCACAAGAAGCGTTTTTTATCCACACGACCACTGATTGCTGCATTAAAATTTACCATGTAATTCCTACATCTTTCAGTTATATTTCCAGTCGCTTTTCTTCTCCCTGTTCATAATTTTTTTCATACTTAGCGTAAATAAACTTTTCGTTATTTCTGGTCGCAAATATATGTGTTCTTCACTGTACGTAACTTAGTTATTCAAGCCTTGTGTTGCAGCAACGTTTAACAAATATTTGCTTCTATGATTCCTTGCTAAGTAGAGCCATTCGACATTACCAGTAGGTTAGTGCGCATTATGGACTGTGAGCAGTTTCGTGATTCTATTAAATATTTATAGATGACTTTGTTCACTTTAGAAACGGAATAGAATACGTAGATAACGGCATGACCAAAAATAATGATTTCCTTGACAATATTACCTCCACTTATATATCTTTCGAGCATTTTCATATTCTTATTCTTTAATCTTTGGAAACTTTTTCTCTTACTTTTTCCTGTTACCTTATTATTCTGCGGCATTCACAGAGTTTTGCATTCTTCCTTACGTCTCAGCAGCTAATTCCGTCTTTGGTATCCTTATACCCTTCAGATGTAAACTTTAGGCTTCTCTTTTTAATGAAGATTGTAAACCTATTCACATCCGTCTCTATGCTAATATCCTTCCTAAATATCCTCTTAGAGTTTGACGTCATTCATATATAGCAGATGATGTGTTTGTTTGTTTGTTTTTTTTTCTTTTCAGTATGTTTGTCGAAGGAATGAACGCGATCAAGAATGCAATAAAGACAGCGAGTCTCCCTTAAATTACCTCCTTCATATTTTCCTACTTCTGAATGAATCGCTTCTACATTTTATTTCTACTTCTCATCATCTCATCACTTCTAACAAAAAATGTCAATCTTCCCATAAGTGTTTGTTGAAACCATAAAAGCCAACGATGTGATACATTGAAACACACTTTTTTTCTTTTTTGCAGCGTAATCAACCAAAAGTAAGGTCCTTCTTTTATATTTGTACTCGACTTAATATAGTGTTTTTGATATGCACTGCATCAACAAGTTTTCTTAAGTTCTTTGTGCATCCCTTTTTATCTCTTCTGGTAATGGATTTCACAGAAAACTATTAATTCTTTTGCTGTTAGTTAATTAGTAGTTCCTAGAGAAATGCTAAGCATGTAACAAGCCTATAATCACTAGCTACCCTATCCCCCATTTTTCGTGTTCTTCTGCATTACCACTGTCCTTTACCTTTTTTTTAAAAATCCATACTGGTGTTCAGTGTTAGTATAGTCACTTAATATGGTTTTATATAGCCGGGCATATCTGAAAGATATTTATCCCTTGTCATAATCTTGTTTTCCTTTCGTTTTAAATTTTAATCACCAGCTACATTTAACTTCTTTGCGCTGCAGCAAATCTGAACAGCATTTCTTGCTGCTTCAGTATGTCTTACATCATCACTCCCCTGCTGTTAATTATTGTAGTGCAGCCGCTTCTCAAATTTCCGATCATTATTTCTGGAGAATATGATCTGATGTTACTGCTCTATTCTCCCTTGCTGTCTAGTTTGTTTATTTTATTTATTTATTTATTTATCCATTGTCTATCAACCTGTAATAATCATCCGTGATTGTTTTTTTTTAGATTCCTTTGCAGTGCATTCTTGTCTCTGTTTTACCAATTATATTTCTATTCAGCTGTTCAAATTGTTCGTCATGTCTCTGTTTCCACCATGGGAATCTATCACTTTTTATGTTTACTTTTTCTCAAGCCAAAAACATTATTAAGTTTGATGGGAAGGCAGTGGTATGTGTGTCTCCTGAAATCATGGAAGAACGAGAAAACAGAACAATTTATAACAGATATATCTCTCAAAAGTGCAGGTGAGACGATCCGGCCACAATCATTTATATAGAAAAGGATCTGAAAGGCATTATGGAAGATGTTGCCTGACAAAAGATATGAACTGTGGCCTGCGTGGTATTGGAGGATACGAAGACACTCCTAGATGTCAAACCAACGAGGAGAGTGAACTATTCCGGGGGAAATGATAGAGATCTTGCTTCATGTGAAGCTCGAAAATATAGAAAATGTTCTGGAACGTATACGTCTGCACAATGAGGTCGAATTACATATAGTGGTTGAAAGCAGAATGTCTACTTCAGGAGCCATAGATATATATACATATACACATATACGACGGGCTTCTTTCAGTTTCCGTCTACGAAATCCACTCACAAGGCTTTGGTCGGCCCGAGGCTATAGATGAAGACACTTGCCCAAGGTGCCAAGCAGTGGTACTGAAACCGGAACCATGTGGTTGGTAAGCAAGCTACTTACCACACAGCCACCGCTGCGCCTAATGGACAATTTTGTGATATTAAAGCTGTTGGTCACGACAGATATGGTCAGGGTATACTGGAATAAAACCTATTTCTCGTGGTAATTTCACTTTTGAAGATGGCTATAATTCCACGATAAGTTTCTTTTCGTACTTTCTCGCACATTTCTAGGCGATGGATGTCACCCACTTCACACAAACACTTACACATTTGTAATTCCTTCAAGTAAGGTAGATTTGTCTTGGTGTAATCCTATGTTTTAAAGAGTTTCCTGTAGAAGTATGCGGCTTTATCACATATATCAAGACTAAACTCCAAAGTGTTCACGTGAAGGAGGTGATAAATTCATTACTTATAATTATTACTATTATTGTTGTTGTTGTTGTTATAAATACTACTAATACTTTTCATTATAGCGCTTTTACGCTTTTAATTAATATTTTTGCCAGCACTACTTGTAGTAGTAGTAGTAGTAGTAGTAGTAGTAGCAGTAGTAGTAGTAGTAGTAGTAGTAGTAGTAGTGGTGGTGGTGGTGGTGGTGGTGGTGGTGGTGGAGTTAGTAGTAGTAGTAGTAGTAGTAGTGAGTGGAGGAGGATGAGGAAGAAGACGACGATGACGAGGGGGGAGGGGAGGACAGTTTTCGATATGACTCCTTGAAAATTTGGATTTTATGAAAATGAATCTGTGTAAGGTAAAATTTCCTACCATTGAAATGTTTAAACGTCTTAGACACAGACAATGTCTGCCAATTAGACATTCATATATTTTCATTTCAAAATGTTGTTTACTACTTATTAAAGTTGGCTTCTTCTCCTGAAATAATAGAAGCGTGTGAGAAGTTGATATGCCCGCGAGTATTTCGATTATAATTTTGAAAGCAATAATTCAGAGTTTCAAAACATTTTATATAAATGTGGGTGGAAGAAACCTGAAAATTTATGAATAACATACAGATGAGTTTATAAAACAATGACAATTGTATTTTATACTGAAAAGGTGACGCAAAATGTTATTTACAAAAACGGTGACATAAGATGTTATTTACAAAAACTCCAGTATCTTACATAAGCTGTTCTTCAATCTGGGTAATGGTTTGACAAGTGTTTATTCTTAAACGGAAAGGCATTCTGCCTAGACTGTTAGATATATCGTTCAGTATCGTGAGATGGATTTCTTGTTTAATAATTACGTAACTCTCTGCAGTAGATGTATGTTGCCTTAAATAAGAGTGATTTCTCTTCACAGTAGTTGGTTACCCTCCTATATAGATTGATTCAATCACTGGACATTTCAAGGGAAATGTATTCAACTTTGCATTTTTTACTTATATTTTAAATTTTAATGGTTTTCGGAAGCATTTTATCGATCTTCCACAAGTGTGTATCGTGTTTCCTCGGCGTTTGTGTGGGCCCCATCGTCATACGTTCCGGGAACGGTACTGCAGTCAGGTGGGCGTTTGGTGTCTCCTCCTTGTGACCGTGTTACTGGTGCTGTGGGCTACACTCTCTTTCTATATTTCATTCATCTTTCTAAATGTAGCAGTCTAATCGCATACATACGAGATGGCATCAAAACGTTCCCGGACTAGTTATGTCTAATAAAAAATAGCATATTTACCTAAGTTTTAACTTAAAAGACTTGAAAGTTCAAGAATAATCGAGAAGATGGACCACTCAGATTGGGCAGCACGTACGGTCTACGAGGAATAGAAAAATAATAAATTAAGAGTCTGTGCAGATTTTCCAACGGGTTTAAACGATTGCTTAATCTCACATAACTACCCATTGCCAAGTCCTAACCAGAGGACGTTTTCGCAAAATTGAATGGAAGAAACATTTCCCAATCAGATCTCTCGGAGGCATATTTACAAATCCAAGTAGAAGAATGCTCACACTTATTAGCCATTAATACACACCATGGCACATCTAAATGTAATTGGCTTCTCTTCGATGTAAAAGTGGCCCCTTCCATAGTTCAACAAGTAATGGATACTGTGTTGGCGGACAGTGGTTTTGCTATCGCTTATTTAGAAGGTATCCTAGTAAAAAGCGAATCACACGAACATGTCAAACACGTAAAAAGGGTATTCGAGAAAATAAGAGAATACGGTTTGAAGATAACTGAAGAAAGAACGTGAGTTCTTTCTGAAAATAATTAGATACTCGAGCCACATAATCGATAAAAACGGACGGAGACCTTGACGAAAAGTAGATATACCGTGGTCGAGACTATACATCGATTTTGCTGGCCCCTTAAACTGTTCATAATACTTAATGGTAGTAAATAGTTTCTCGAATTGAAGAGAGTTGTGTTAACGCAATTCTGGACTATATTTTCCAAAGTTACCTTCATCATCCACTCCTGGTGAGACCTAAACAAATTTGTAAGAAGTTTGCCACAAAGAGAAAAGCCATTACGGAATATTTTTAGTCATATTCCCGTCCGTTACACATCTTTCGCATAACCACTGACAAAGTGTAACTATCAGCCCTTTCCTAGTCACGGAAAGTGAGCAAATAAGCAATGGTTCCACTAGAATTTTGAGATCTGTTCTTCAAGCAGGAAAGCTATTCGACACCTCACCAGCCAACAACATTTCAACTCTAAACAAATGTATGCGGATAAATTATGTCGGTTTTACACACTTCCTGGGTAAGACAGGTTGACTCCATTAACATGGCTATAAAGTTGTCATGACTTAACACTACCCCTGTTAGCATTGCCCCTCCAGATATTTCTAAAAGTTATCCAGAGCATCTGAACCCGAAATTCTCTTTAACACACCGGCCTGCTGAAGCTCGATGATGTTCAATTTCCCTCACGACGCCATTAATTTCAGACTCTTTGTCTTCTATATTTACATGAGTTATACGCAAAAATGGTCAAGTATATGAAGCTATTTACTCAAATAATTCTTATTTTATGTTAAGTAAAAATAATATTAAACAGAAGTGATGTAACTAAGAAAAAATATATTAGTGTATATCCACTCTAGCGACCATAAAAAAAAATCTTCTAGACTTCCAACTGAAGAAATTCTGATGACAAGTGATTGTTCTAAATTCACACAAATGACATATATAATAGTCAAATTTTGATAGAAGCAAAAATACCATTATGGAAAATAATTGGAATGGCTTATATATCCACTTCATAGTAAATATTCTGAAATAAAAAATATATACATAATCCGACTTCAGTATTAAAAGCCAAACAGTGAAGATAACACTTAGAGAATAAGTTATATATTTATTTTAGATATAAAATGCGAATTTATCATAATGGTGTGAATGATATTTGCGAATATGTGATAATAGACAGAAAATAGAAGATACAAAAAAGACATTGATCATACACAAGGAACCTAGAATTGACCAATGTTATCTATATAACGAGATAATAAATCCTAGGGCAGTGTGAAACACAGACCTAACAAGAACTGGAAACGTATAAAATATAAATATGAAATCAGGGTGATATAATTTAATGCTTAATGAAATGGACTTGTTGCAAAATGCTGAAAGAACCGCCAGTGAGACCTACACGTCATTAATCAGCCTGCTAGAAATAGTAGCTTCCCTTCTTCAAATCTTGCACAAATTATAGTAATTTTAAAAACTGATACAGTTCATAATGTAGCTTTTGTTATAGTTCATCTAAAAGGCTAGAGTTAACAAGGGAGAGCATCAGGCTAAAAAAGTAGCCTTAGCTTGACAGCTGACATATTAGAAACAGCAGCCAAATCTCACAGTCTCAATGAATAACATTAAATTTTGTTCGTAAGATGTGTCCCTAAAATATACTCATAGAGAGATGGGTGGGAACACAATTTTCCATTTTTCAGTCAGAGCGTACGTAGTTTTAAACAACAGCATCAAGATGGGTTACGCAGTGGAAGAGTTCTCTTTACCGGTTCTTAACCAAATATTCTGTCTTTAGCAGATTCCATGTTAAACTTCGTTTAATCAACGTCCAACACTGAGCACGTTGTCACTGACGTCGTTATCATCGCGCATTAAGTCTTGCAAACCCATTCTGTCCTCCGCTTTGGCACATAACACTTCGCAGTACCTGTGCACATAACACATGTTAATTTTCGTCTTATAAAGTTGAGACTTAGAAGTCAATATCACTTGGTACGTCTCTGTGCGTTACTCTTTAATTGCATCCTCTCATTTTTTAAATATTTAAGTCTACATTTTGAAATCAGAACAGTGCAAACAAAATTGTCTTGTAACTATTTACACGTTTCATAAATGGAAACACGTAGCATTTTTAAGCGAGAATTCTTTATATTTAAAGTGATATTTATTAAGAAGTGTTTCGACAAAGGCCATCGGAACAACATCGACATTGTTACACAAACAGACATTTCATGACATAAGAGTGGATATGCGGAATTATTTTGGCACAGGTTTTGTATCCTTAAGCATCAACAACACACAGTTCTACAATGGAACATTTGAAGAAATCAGATCAAATGAAATACATTTATTTGCACAAAGAATACATTCGGACGCAGACGAAACCGTAATTGGTCTAAATTTATCTAAAAGAAGGAAGAGAGATTTTTCTATGTCCTCGAATGACGAAGAAGAGTATTCTCTTGTAGGTGAGTGCAGGAATATCTCACACGCTGAGTTATGAAAAGCCTACGGCACCATCCCGCTGCTCTCCGGGAATGGAAACAAGAATGGATCTCCAGCAAAAATTGTGCACAAAACATCTCTTCATGAAGTTTGGTTTCTGAGACCCGATCATTTAATTCTATGAGATTTCGAATAAAGTTTAAAATTTAAAGAAAATGATGTCCTCAGTATAAACACCTTATATATTTGGACTGAGATTATTCGGCGATCTGGCATTAGCACGCCAGGCAAAATGTTTAGCGACATGTCTTCTGGTTCTATACGTTCTAAGTTCAAACCTCCCTCGAGATCGACTCTCTTTTTCCTCCGGTAAAATGAGTACCAGTTGAACACTTGGGATTGATGCAATCGACCTACCCCGATCATGAACGGGCCACATTTGAAATTATTATTATTATTATTATCATTATTAATACTATAATTATTATTATTATCATTATTAATATTATTATTATTATTATTATTATTAACGTGCCCTAAAGTGACTGATAAATGAAGCAAAAATAAACAGAGTTTGTGTCGTTAATATATGCTGACCCAAAAAAACAATATACATATATAATTTACATTAGCATCGTCTTTGGGACCCAGAGGCCATCATATCGTGTATTTGCTCCCCGAAAAGAACAAAAAACGTCTACATAAAAACTAACTAAAAGAAAGACATAAAGCAAACTATTAAAAGAGATGTTTAATCAAAACAAAACATATCAAGCACTTGTGTTACTTTCGTATAACAAGAAAAACTAAGTAATTGTATTTTTCTATCATCAATATTCTATAAAGATTACAAGCCTTCGGCTATGTCTCGCCTATATTTTCCAACATAATGGATGTAAATTACCGTAATAGCCTTCTGAGGAATCAGGTGCAGATATTACATTGTTTATCTGTATATATTACAGAGTTGATATTTATCTATGCTATGTTATATACAGTATGCGTCTTACCAAAGGAATGAGGAAATTTTGAAATAAACAAATGTTATTTATTTATACAGAAAAATCACATGATATATTAGCATCTTACCTATACCTCTCAATAGGAAGCTTCTTGTAAAGCGATATATCTTTGCATATGTATATTTATAACATCTATATCTATCTATATGTGTGTGTGTGTGTGAATACATACATACATACATACATATATGTATATATATATATGTATATATATATATATATATATATATATATATATATATATATACATATATGTATATATATATGCATATACACACACAAATATATGTATATGTGTGTATCTGTGTGTGTCTATATACACATATATATGCCTATGAGAGTGTTTGGTGGAACAAGCATGTAAACTCAGCATGATGCAATAGTAATTTAATTATATGTGTGTGTGTACGTGTGTGTCTGTGTCTGTGTGTGTATGTGTATGTGTGTGTGTGTGTGTGTGTGTGTATGTGTGTGCGTGGGGTGTGTGTGTGTGTTTACATGTGCGTCCGTAAGCATACCCTTTGCTAATAGAGTCTAATCAGATTCGAAGTGAATTTGGAACCTTGTAACTTACATTTTCCCATATTTTAGTGAGAACTCATATATGGCTGTGCCCCAGCATGGCCACAGCTCGTGAGCTGAAAGTAGGTAAAATAAAATAAAATATATGCTGCCGGCGCTGCTGCCCAAGATTGTATGACCAATTATATTATATATATATATATATATATATATATATATATATATATATATAGTGCAAAACGGGGATATTATTTGACGCATGAGACATTAATCAGACGTGGATAGACCAAATTTGGCCACACGTGTAGTTAATCTGGAAGTGGGGAAAGAAATGTATTATGCATTTGGAAGAGTGGATGGCAAAATGAAAGAAACCTACGAGTATAACTTCAGAAAACAGAGAATAACCAGGTTAACACAAATAGATAGCATTGCCATTTACTGATATAATGTGGTTTCTGATTCGAGACAGTTACACACGGAGACACTTGCATATATAAAAACTAGAAATAGACTTTAATCATCGAAAGATAGCCTGAAGGACAGATTCAAACTATGAATAAGTGTGATTATGCTAAAATTTACGAGATACTTTGGAGAAAATTTTATGAGATCAAAACCAGATCTCCTGAAATTCACAGGATGGAGAGAAATTGAGTATCTAAGGTGAGAAGAAAAGATATTGTAATTCCCAGAAAGTGAAGAAATCTGGGAAATTTATTGTCTGTCTCCCCCACCATCTCTTGACAACCGATGTTGGTGTCTTTACTCCAGCATAACTTAGTGGTTCGGCAAAATAGACCGATACAATAAGTACTATGCTTCTAAAGAGTAAGTCCTGGGGTCGATTTGTTCGACTAAAGGTGGTGCTCCAACATGGCCGCAGTCAGTTGACTGAAACAAATGAAAGAATAAAGGAATAACAGTTTAACTCCTAAAGAAATTCCAGCTGGTTTTTCAGATTTCTTGTGTGTGATGCATATTGCACAATGTTTTCAGTAAGCAGAGCCTGTATAGATATATGTACGTATATATATATATATATATATATATATATATATATATATATAATTCAAAAGAATTCCAACTCTGCTTTTTATGATTTATTTATATTATATTCTTATAATATTAATGTAGGATATAGAATATATAGTATATATAGTAAAATGAAATGAAGAAATAATTGTCTTATTGAATAAATGAAATATTGACTGTGAATTATTGTGACCATGTCAGCTAAATTATCCTTCAAATTCTATTCTACAAAGAATTGCTAGTTTTTATTTTATTTGTTATATAACTAAGTTGTCTATAAATAATCTTTTGGTATTTAACCTATCCGAAATATAAAAAAAAAGATTTTTCGGCTGTTTCCATATTGGTACTACGAATGTATGAAGTTTGATTTTGAACTTATTAAAATCTTGATTTAAGAAAGTTTCTTGTAATTATTCTAAAAGTGGCCTCCTTTATAGGAAACATCTTCGCAGTTTCTGTCAAACTATTTCCATTTCGAAGCTGGTTTTATTGTCCATTTGTAGAGATTTCATCTTTCATGCCCAAAATATCTAGCAAAATATCAGAATTCTTATTATTCTTAATTGCGACATTCTTCAAGAGATAATAACAATTTCAAAACTCAATAACAGGTAATATGTTTTGCCATTTCTAAAATAGTTTGGTAATTTGTGTTGTTTGTGTTAACATATTTACTATAATTTGACATTTATTATTCACTGATAGAATTGTTTGCACGTTGAACAAAATGTTTCACAATATTTTATCGGGATTGTTAACGCCATCATCTGCTTTGGTGTAGATTCAACCGTTGTCGATAATTCGAAGTGCCAGTCAACCACTGGAATCAATAAAATCAAATATTTATCTCAACAAAAGTGTCTACTTTTGTGTCTATGAGGTGTAGCACTAAAAATATTAAACGAAGCTCAAAATAATATATTATAAAGACCGTGTGTATTTGTTTTATATTTATACACTAAAATTATAAGTAGGGATACACAAATATTCACATACACAGACGTGTGTATATATGTATATATTTTGAAGAAAATAATAGAAACACCACGTTTTATTTAACTATTTTTTGTTTGACAACATGGGAGTTTCAAATCTGTTCTAGTCTCTAAATATGTCTTCTTCCTATGAATAATGCATAATTTGAACTTCATGATAAGCCGTTTTTCTGTCTCTTTTGAAGATATTTATGTTTAAATACGATAAAATATGTGACCTATCTTATTTCCAAAGGGAACAAACTGTTGGAGTCTGGATACCTGGAGTTTCGGTCAATAAAACTGCTGAATTATATACTGCTCCAAGTAGTTCAGTCTCTGAAATCATGTTGACATTCCAAAACCAGGATGAAAACAATTCTGGCAAGCATACATTTGGACGGAATCCAAAGTTCACAATGACAATCAGTAAAATAGTAGAACGTATGGAGTCTACAAACCATCAAAATCCCGCAGCAAATATGAGTGCAGCGCTAAACCGTCATCGTACCAATTCTGTGCCAACTAAAATAATTTTTTATGAATTTCATTAAGCTAAATATCATGTGAAATTGGCAAACTCTTCTATTCCTCATTAACATTGTGTAGACAATTAGATGTGGTCAATAGCTCAACAGACCAATGCCCACGCTAATGAATTTCCATTCTTTCTTTTTGCTGCTTAGGGGCGTGTTTATATTTGGAGACTGCACAGAGAAGCCTCCAACACTGACCATTTATCTCGTAATGTGAAGCATGTAGGTAGGTCTGAGATGGCAGCCATATCATTTGATTCTATTGGCCCTTTCGATATTCTACATGACAAGACTGACGTCAAGGATAATATGAGTACTTTTATCATATCCATCCTATAGTACGGTAGCACAATCTTCCAGGACAATAATGCGCCTTTTCACACAGCTGATGCTATTCAAATGGGTGAGAACAATACCAAAGGCAGGTAGCTCACTTGGATTAGCCCCAACATTCACCAGATCTCAAGATAATCGAATATTTACTGAGTATGTTGGAGTAGAAATTGAAGAGCTACTTCATCATCCCCACTGAAAGAGATAAAGCAGGTTTTACCTGAGGAATGGCACAAAATTTCATTAATAACCATTCTGAACTTGTACCAGTCAAATCTTAGACATATTAAATTTGTGGTGATACCAGATCTAGAGCAACTCCGTAATAAATAACTTCCATTTAACAAGGTAATTCCATTATTTTGTTCAACTCCTGTGTGTATATGTATGTGCATATATGTATGTGAGTACTTCCGTGTGTAAACACAACTATGTTCATGTGTGTATGTGTGTATGCGTGGGTGTGTGGTGAGAGTATGTGTTTGTGTGTGTACGTGTGTACGTGTGTACGTGTGTATGTATGTGTCAAATGTGATATACGAACAGAAAGATATCAGACAGAAAGATCGAAAGAAAAAAAATTATAATAAAATTATCGCATAAAGAATATCTAATAAATATAGAATGAAAGCTATAGATATAAGGACTTAGTGTGTTTGATCTACAGTAATATATGTTCAATCGTAATGCGTAAATTTATAAAGGTAAATAGTAAATGTCAACGTTCATACTTTACAGCTTCTACACAAATCCGCTTTTAATTTATATGAATTGATCGAATGTGATGATCAGGCAGATTACCTAACAGCCTGAACAAATTGCTTGGCGGCCTTTCTGCTTTTATGTCCTGGATTCAAATGCTACCGTGGTTGATTTTTACCTTTCATCATTTCGGGTACGTCGATAAACAGGTTTCATAAAAAAAATGAGTTCGATGTTATTCACATGCTCTCTCTCTCTCTCTCTCTCTCTCTCTCTCTCTCTCTCTCTCTCTCTCTCTCTCTCTCTCTCTCTCTCTCTCTCTCTTGTGTGTGTGTCTCTCTCTCTCTCTCTCTCTCTCTCTCTCTCTCTCTCTCTCTCTCTTCCTCTTCCCAAATTCGCTGTCTTTAGCCGAAAATTTAAAAGAATTTATATATGAATATTTTGTAAGTTTTACATTTCTATGACGAAGCTTATAGTGTTAACTTTCCTGTTGCGTATACTATTAGCTTAAATTGAGAAGGGAGTAGATGAAAACATATTCTAAGCAATTAATGAACAGCATTTTCATTTTAGTATTTTTTTATTTATACCAGATTATCTGTGACTTAAGGATTGTATTTAAAATTGAATTCTATAAAATCAATGCTTTCTCGCTTTACTTTTGTTTAAACATTTTGTTTTCAGTTGTAGCGCACTCTGATATAAGTCATTAAATATCCACCTTTTATCTTGAAAGAAAAGTTTAAGGGGGCGTTAAGTGCATATTTTTAGAAGCGTCATTACCATGGAAAGGATCATTCATTGTGTATGAGTTTCCATAGAGCTTATGACACACTGGAGATAACTAGACATATGAGGAATGCTGAAAATGTCATGGGTTTGAGGGTATCGCGAAAGATATGGATGGAGGCCCAACCTTCCTCCAAGTTAGAAAAACTGAAGGATCTCTGCAATAAGGTGTGAATTTGAGAGGGGAATATGTTGAATAAAATCATAATTAACCTATCCTCTACTATTTTCTTTTACCCAAATCCAGTAACATGTTCAGTACTTCCCCGTAACATCGAATTACAAGAAACAACTATGCCTACAATGTTATGTCTTACATTGAATTTTTTGGAATGTCTGTCTGCATTAATCCCCTCATTAAAATGCAACTAACAGAAAATACATACACTTTATAGACATACACAGACATGCACATTATCTCTCTCTCTCTCTCTCTCTCTCTCTCTCTCTCTCTCTCTCTCTCTCTCTCCCTTTCACTCACACACACTCAGATA
>NC_142932.1:25840444-25852944 GCF_046866305.1 Octopus bimaculoides | reverse complement strand
GTAAACGTCTATATCTGATTGCAGTCGTGAAAGACATTGTTATGTCTATGAGACATATTATTGCTGAAATTCGTGTCGATATCTGTCCTTTATCTCAGAAAGAAAAAAAAATCTTTAACTCTTTGTATGTTAATTCGTTGAGATTTTATTCGTAATTATCCACTATCATGTGAGTATCTTACAATCAGCAATGATATATATCTATCTACTTCTTCCTACGAAGGCTAATATAGGGAATCAAATGGCGTTGAGTACATCCCAGCCTATTTTGCTTACTACATTTATACTACTAAATTACTTGAAATACTTACACTTAGTTTCATCACGTTTTAGTTATACAAATTTGCGTGGGACAAAGTGATCGAAAGTCTCTCTATGCCTCAAAATATCCTCATTTATTTAGATTTTTTTTAAAAATGGATTTGTTGAAATGAACAATGCTATACTGATAACGTATAACACTGAATACGTTAATCTACAGAGTTTTCCCTTTTTATGGAAGTAATAATACACTTAAGTTCTTTGAAATTGTCCTCCTGTTTTTGTTTTTTTTTCCAGTATTGCTAACTATCATCGTTATGTTGTGTTTACCCTGAGCTACACGCAAAGAACATTTAAGTCTTAATTACATTTTATTTCATCGTGTAAAACATTTCTCATACTCGGTCCATGTCGCCTTTGTTTAAACTCATGACTCTGTCGCCATTGTTTAAACTCATGACTCTGTCGCCTTTGTTTAAACTCATGACTCTGTCGCCATTGTTTAAACTGATGACTCTGTCGACTTTGTTTAAACTCATGACTCTGTCGCCATTGTTTAAACTAATGACTCTGTCGCCTTTGTTTAAACTGATGACTCTGTCGCCATTGTTTAAACTCATGACTCTGTCGCCTTTGCTTAAACTGATGACTCTGTCGACTTTGTTTAAACTCATGACTCTGTCGCCATTGCTTAGACTGATGACTCTGTCACCTTTGTTTAAACTGATGGCTCTGTCGCCTTTGTTTAAAATGATGACTCCGTCGCCTTTGTTTAAACTCCAGACTCTGTCGCCATTGTTTAAACTGATGACTCTGTCGCCTTTGTTTAAACTCATGACTCTGTCGCCATTGTTTAAACTCATGACTCTGTCGCCATTGTTTAAACTGATGACTCTGTCACCTTTGTTTAAACTGATGGCTCTGTCGCCTTTGTTTAAAATGATGACTCCGTCGCCTTTGTTTAAACTCCTGACTCTGTCGCCTTTGTTTAAACTCATGACTCTGTCGCCTTTGTTTAAACTCATGACTCTGTCGCATTTGTTTAAACTCATGACTCTGTCGCCTTTGTTTAAACTCATGACTCTGTCGCCTTTGTTTAAACTCGTGACTCTGTCACGACTGCTCCTCGTCAGATACTCAACTGTCCACTCCTACCTTCAGAGAGTTGAACACAACATTGGAAATTAACAAAACGCTTGCCAGTTTTATAAGGACTTTTGTTAATGTCTCTGCTTATTGATATATACTGAAATATATCATATAGTGATGTATTTTCAAGTAACAGGTTGAGTAGTGTTTAGAAGCTGTTCAATCTACTCTATTAACTAATCCACGTCTCCCAGTATAGTCTGACGAACGGACATAACGACTAGACATCTGTAGTCATTACTCATTAATTTTGCCTGCGTCTCTATGCTATGCATGCATACATACACACGCACATACACACAAACACACACATAGGTGCATACATACATACCCACATGCATACATACATACATACATGCATAGATACATACATGCATATATACATACATATATACATACATACATGTATGCATGAATATATTAATATATAAACATATACATATATACATATATATGGGTGCGTTAGGGAACGCACACGTGAGTGTATGCGTCCGTTTGTGTGTGTGTGTCTGTGTGTGTGTATGTGTGTGTGTGTGTGTGTGTGTGTGTGTGTGTGTGTGTGTGTGTGTGTGTATGCGTGCGTGTGTCTTCGAGAAAATGTATGCATATGCAAATTATTGTCCACCGGGATTTTGCCGATGTTGCATCTGTATTTGAATATCACTGTGACAAGGCCTTCATTAGACGCTTTAGTCGATTTTTAAAACCTCTAAATTTATAACCAACAACTTCTAATAAAACTTGTGTGACATCTGATTAGCCAAGCTAACATCTACAGATCTTGTATTTATAGAACATTTTCCCACACTGTATTTATATAATCAATATATCCAGGTTTTCCATTCGGTGTTGAAATCCACAGCGGTTACCTGCATCATCAGTTTGATTATTTTTGTCTATGTAGTTAGCATCTGCACTTTTTCTCATTATAGCAGTTATGTATACATTAGTTATGCCTTGATAATCGTTAAGATGTCGTGCCATAGCTTATGTAAGCTCGCTATTTAAATGATTCCGTATTCAACATTTCCAGAATTGGTCTCTTCAGCCGCATATCTTTCGAATCTACATCATTAACAGCGGTAAAGTTCTTAGCTACTCTACGTACTTCAAGAGTCTATCTGCATAATTCTATGCATAAAATGAAAAACTACAAACGATTTGATTTTGTACTGTATATCTACCGTGAGAATATTTGAAATGGTCAGCGTGTTGTATCAGTGCGAACAACATCAGTGTGTGTCGTTCATTTTCATGCTGTCAATTTCTAGAGTCTATTTTTATAGCAGGCGTACGTTTTTTCTGCTTTCATCACCCTGAAGATATTCAAGTTTACTTTAGACAAACATCGTTGCCATAAGACCGATGAGTAATGGTAATAAATGATACGTGTTTCTCTCTAAACAATATAAAATATATTGGCTCGACAATGACAAAATCTAAAGAAACAGGTATTTGATAAGAGTAAAAAGCGAAAAAGAGTTAAAGGCAAGACTTTTTGTTTTTAAGGAAGAAAATGCGTAAAAAGTTCAACAAAATATCTTTAGTAAAATAATGCAGAAACGGGAAAGGAAATGCAGAGGGCTGAGTAGAGAAACACATCGAAAATAAAATTTATTTGCCATAATGAAGTTTACAATAAAACAAAGAATATCTTAGGGTACAAAAAAGAAATATAAAGTGATTAAAATGAGAAAGACGAAAAAAAAAAGATGGGAAGCAAAGACGGGAAGTGGATTTAATAATCAATGGGAAATAGCTAAATTGAAAGGGCCTAGCAGAAAATGCATTAGACATTTGGCTGTCTCTGTTTACGTCATGATTTTATAGATCGAACAAGTCGTGTTTGCCTTCCATAGTTCAGCGTCTGGCGTCAATCAGTCGGCTATTTTAGAATCAGAGTAACATTTTTTTTTTTTCTGAAAGGTACTTCACATTGAAGTGAAGTTACTTCTGAGTGAGTTCAAATTAAAGCGTACATAAATACACACACATAGACGCTCAAGTTTGTGTGTGTGTGTGTGTGTGTGTGTGTGTGTGTGTGTGTGTGTGTGTGTGTGTGTGTGTGTGTGTGTGAAATTTATATTTGTTACCGTGGAGAAAGAGACGTGCTACCATGATAAAATGAATGCAGATGGAATGGACGGTGGAATGAGGAAAAAGACCGAATGGAATACCAAGGAAGAATTAACGCAGATCGTGCTGATACGACATCATAAGGATGGAACTGAGGCCGTGTAGAGCGATAAGGAAAGCGAGTAATAGGCATGTTTGAAGAAGTCTCGTTGACCGTTGTTCTGCCAGTACAGGAAGATATTAGACATGTAAAAAGAATAAAGTTACCTTCTCGCGTCATACCAACTCATAAGAGCTGGTTTCCATGGCATAAATATTTCCCCCACACTTGAACGGTATTCCGGTCCTTCGCAGGACTATTCATTTTTGCCAGATGAGCAGACTGGAGCAACGTGAAATGAAGTGTTTTGCTCAAGAACGCAACGCGTCTCTCGGTACAGGAATCGAAACCACTATCATACGATCGTGAGTCCAACACACTAACCACTAAACCACGTGCCTCCTGAAAGTGAAAGTACCTTCTCGTGTCATACCAGCTCATAAGGGCCCGTTCCATGGTTTCAATCTTAGAGTTGTATGTATGCATGTTTGTATGTATGTATATATAAATATATATATATATATATGTGTGTGTGTGTGTGTGTGTGTGTGTGTGTGTGTGTGTGTGTGTGTGTATGTGTGTGTGTGTGTGTGTGTATAGCTAAACCAAATATTTTATAAAATGTAATGATTCATATAATATTTATCCCAATAGAAATTGGTAGACATTCGCAATAGGAATTTTATTTTGTTTATTCTTCGAATCTTTTTGACGTTCTTATCTTTTAATACAGAAATGTAATTATATTTAAACAAGTAATTACAAGAGTAGTTAAAAAAATATAAATAGGTGCTCCTTTAATTCGCAATTAGTTAAAAAACAGGTCTTTGAATAAAATTAATCCAATTGCAAATATATGTATATATATATTTATGCAAAACAATGTTTCTCTCAAGCATTATTCCTCTTTTAAAAGGCCGAAGTTTTCTCGCATCCATACTATACCACTGAAGGCAGTGCTTCATTATGATTGTAGCGTAATGATTGAAGCCACTAACATAATAAATATACGAAGTGAAAGCGGATGAGAATGAAATAAGCGAGAGAGTTAATAGTAGAAAAAGTGAAAAATATGATATATGCTGAGCGCGCACGTGTGTATGTGTGAATGCGATTGTTGGGGAGCGTTCTTTGTGTATGTATGCGTGGAAGTGGAGAGAGTGTAGGAATATAGGTAGAAATAGCTAAGAGGCGGGAGTAATGCAGACAGTGTTAATCAGGTTAAGAACCTGATAAAGAGAAATAGGTGACTGAGACAGAGTAAAAGACACCAAGGTATCCCTTCCTATCTATCTATCTATCTATCTATCTATCTATCTATCTATCTATCTATCTATCTAATTAGCTAGCTATCTCTCTCTCTCTCTCTATCTATATATCTATCTATCTATCTATCTATCTATCTATCTATCTATCTATTTATCTATCTATCTATCTACATACCTACCTACCTTCCTATTTATCTATCTATCCATTCATCTATCTAGCTAGCTAGCTACCTATCTGTGTATCTCTCTATCAATCTGTCAATCTCTTTATGCATGTCTATTTATATATGAGTGTATATCTGTCCGTATGTAAGTACGTATGTATGTATGTACGTATGTATGTATGTATGTATGTACGTACGTATGTATGTACGTATGTATGTATGTATGTAAGTATTATGTACGTATGTATATAGGTATGTATGTGTGTATGTATGTATGTATGTTTGTATGTATATGTCTATGTATGTATGAACGTATGTATGTATCTATGTATGTGTGTGTGTATATATATATACATATATATATATATATATATATATATATATATATATATATATATATGTGTGTGTGTTTATGTCTGTGCGTATATATGTATAGATGTACGTACGTATATATCTGTATATATGTATGCATGCATGTATGTATTTATGTATGTATGTATGTATATATGTATGTATGTATGCATGTATGTATGAATGTATGTATGCAGTAAGTCCCAAAGAGATAAGCATGGCTGAGATAGATAGAATATAAAAGATAGACAGAAACGAGAGTGAAAGTGAGAGAAAGAGAGAGAGAGAGAGAGAGAGAGAGAGAAAGAGCGACTGAAAGGGAGAGAGGGAGTAGGAATGAAAATCAAAGAATGTAAACGAAAAAATAGTGAAAGGAAAAGTAGAAAATTAATGTCAGCGATGTTACTGGAGTAAAGAGGAAAAGGAAGTTGATGTGAAAGTAGAGAACGGAGAAAGATGGAGAAAAATGAAAATGATATAGTTCAGAGGGAAAAAACAAGACTAGAGGAAAGGAAAGAATAAGAAAGAAAAGAAAAAAAAAGGTGAAGAATTAACAATGAAAAGGAGAACAGGAGTTTGATGAACTAGAAAGAAAGAAAAACGGAAGAAAAGTATAGCGATTTAAAAACATGGAGGCAAAAGATGTATCATAGAGAGATATGAATAAAAATAAGGAGAAAGTAAATAGAATGACGGAAAGTAGAGTGTAAAAGTTGAAAGAAAGTGATAAGGGTAGTAGAGTGAAAAATGATAGAACAGAGAGAGGGAGAGAGAGGGGGAGAGAGAAAATGGTGAATAGAGAAAGAAATACATTAAATGAGTTGAAAGTGATGTTAGGGGAGGAAAATGAAAAAAGAAAGAAGAGTACAAATTGACGATGATGATCAGATGGAAAGAAGGATTATGACTTCTAAATGGAAAGTTTGTCATGATAAACAGAGAGATGACAGCTGGAAAGAGGAAAAGAAGGAAAGAGAAAATGTTTGAATTTGGATGAAAGAAATGTTGAGAACAGCGTGTGGGTGTGAATGGAAAGAAAATAAAGGGATAGAAAGGAATCGAACAGATATAAAAAAGAGTGGAAAATATAATATTGTGAATGGAGTAATGGTGTTAAATACAAGCACAACCTGAAGAGAGAGAGAGAGAGAGAATGAGAGATAGAGAATGAGTGACTTATAATGAAAGAAAAAGAAGGTGAAAAACAAAACAGACATAAATAAGAAAAAGCAACAAAATAGGATTAGGAAAGATTTACACCGCCATTATTCTTCTTGTCACGATATTTTTTCAATGAAAATGTTTCACTTCAAAGAGAAACATAAAATAAAATACTTTCCCTATTCTAAAAATAAATAACAGAAACAGTACAAACGCCTCCTGGGACAAATCGATTTGATATATTTAAATATTGTTCAAATCCATGATTATTTATTGCAAATGATTTAAGGTTCGTATATCCACCGGTTGTTTTTATATCCATCATTAGGGTAGCGAAATGCTTCTTTTACAAGCTATAATTTTCCTACACATTTAAACCGTCTTCAATATGGTGCATGAACTAACAAGATAATGAATGATCCGATATTAGTAAAGAATTAGAGGACGTAAAAAGGTATTATCTGAGAAAGTCCATGAAAGAGTTAATATGAAAATGAACCCACCGGTTACCCGCGGTAACAGAGAGATTACCATCAGATACAAACAGAGTACAAGTGAGCAGATTATTAGTGACAATATCGACAGAGACAAACTCATCGAAATTCTACGAATGAAATACAGCAAGTGCAGTGCATGAAGAAAAACTTGGAAAAGAAACCTTGTGCGATGAGAAAATATGACAGGAAACAGTTGATTAATTAAAGAAATGCTGAAGCAAGAAAGCAACATGATGCAGGATTTTATGCTCTGCTCCACCGATACGATATTAAGATGAACAAGTAGCATTTGAAAACTACAGCTTTGACTAAATCTACAGGCCCTGTCTTCATGGTACTGTTTTGAGGTTCATAATTGAGCCTGTTAGCGGTTAAGATATTTGTGAAGTGCGATTTCGTCCTCGTCAGCCCTAACTTAATGACCTTCAAACATTATTTGAAGTAATGATATTCCTGTTATTCAGCGACTTTCCAGTATCTTCTTTCATGTTTTTTTTATTGAGGAAGACAATAGTTCCAGGAGTATCTTTTGGAATTTTAATTGTGCATTTTGCTATCTTGAATCTGATGCAAAGTTTACAAAACCTAAATAAAACTGCTATTATTTCTTAATTCAATGAAAGTTCAGCGTTTTCCTTCGTAAAAATAAATTTGATCAACCAGCACATGAGCAATTTCATATATTGTCGCTACTGAATCTTTAGGAAGAGAAGGCAAATACTGTATATGCATCAGTATGCAGAATATTTGTCGAATGCACGATATTCCACAACCCATTAACTGAACTTGATATACATATATTTTTGATAGAGTTGTCACGATTTTCACGGGCACAGCGAGAAAATAACAAAAAATTGTTTGTGCGAGTCCCCTTCTGATAAGAATCTGACATCACGCAATGCAATTTACTTCTCTGTAATGAAATGAGTACCCTGCGTTTGTTAGCGGTAACTGAGTCCCTGCACAGGATAAATACACTATAAATTATTCAATACAAGCACTGCCAACAGGTTATCTTCTATTTCCAGATGGTTAGCTTGAATGTCATAATGATGTGCTGGATGTTCAGGAAAACAAGTGTGTTCGAAGAGAAAGGGAACATGCAGGAGTTTTACTATTGCCGTTTGCATGGAGATATATAATGGCATTTAAGGCGGCGAGCTGGCAGAAACGTTTGCACGCCGGGCGAAATGCTTAGCGGTATTTCGTCAGCCGCTACGTTCTGAGTTCAAATTCTGCCAAGGTTGACTTTGCCTTTCATCCTTTCGGGGTCGATAAATTAAGTACCAGTTACGCACTGAGGTCGATGTAATCGACTTAATCCCTTTGTCTGTCCTTGTTTGTCCCTTCTATGTTTAGCCCCTTGTGGGCAATAAAGAATTGGATATATATAATGGCATTTGTTTTCACAATGTAATAATAGCAAGAGTGAGGAGTCTAAGGCAGGTCGTGTGTGAGTGTGTATATGTTAAATAAAATATGATAACAGAGCCAACGCAATTTCACATTCCTAGGACGTTTATAAATGTCCTAGGAATATTAAATTACCTGCGCTTTGTTATCTTATTGTATTCTTTATACATATATATATATATATATGTTGATCCCTTAGTTGAGCTAAATATTTCATAGCGTTGCCCCAAAATGGCCGCAGCCTTATGACCAAGGCTAATAAGAGTACGGAAATTAATGAAATAAATATAATTCTGTTTGTATACGTGTGTACGTGTGCATGTGTGTATATGTGTAAGTGTATGTATGTATATGCAAGTGCATTTGTGTATATGTGTGCCTTTATGTGTGTGTGTATGTATGCGTGTGTATGTGTGTGTGTGTATACTAGTTTTGGTGTTGTATTGTCTGAATCGTTAGAATGTCCTATGAGATTATTCCTTCATGTATCTAAGATAACTAAGGTTATTTGGTATGTACATTTGTAACGCAAACTTCTATGACTTTTTTGGTTCCACGCAGCTCCACCTTTGGTCTGTCATATAAAACATGATCATTATAAAGTGGCGAAAATTTCGTATAGAGGCGACTTCTAGTTTTCCACAATAAGCTTTCTGCATGCCGACGCTATTTTTCAGCAGAAAAGCTGATATAAAGCAAATACAGACAAAATTAGACGAAACGCAGGTAAGAAGAAAAAGAAATAGAAAAGTACGGAATACTTATGAAGAAGTTTGAAATACAATTTCAACAGAAAACACGAACGAAATAATTTGAAACCAATGTTGTGACACGTTAAACTCAAGATTAGCTGCATATGATAGCACTACCATTACAGAAACGTTATCCATTTTATATATATATATATATATACATATACATATATATAATATGCGAAAGCGAATGTCAGTGTGTCAGTGTGTCACACATTTTCAACTTTGTTCCTCTGACCGCCTCTCTCACTATTCACTGATACCTCTAACTGTATCAAGTAATTTAACCATAATACGTGCTTCATAACGTTTGGAACTGAAATACGTATTGAACTCACTCTCTCATACAATATTATCTCTCTCGTAACTTTCTACCATGAAAATGTTGGAAATTTTGTACTTTTGCAGTTATTAATGAAATTTGTCGGACCTATTTTCATGCCCATCAGCCGTCGGAGCTATAGAAACGTAGCGCACTCCTACTGATTGAAAATAGATTCGACTAATGTTGTTATTACCTTAAAAAATACTAAAATGATACTAAATTTCAAACATCTTTATGTTCAAATACGTTTAGAGCAATTCCAAACCATAAAAATCGCACTTTAAAATAGTGTTTAGTGACAGCGGTGTAATTTTCCTTCAAACTACGAACAGTAGTTCAGTTACGTACCGGCTACTACAAATAATTGTTTGTACGAAAAGTAATGCTCTACTTACATCAAATTGTCTTTAAATTAAATGATGGCAGAAGAATTATCGTTGAATTTTTAAAAGGTAAGTTTATTGTTGCCTACGGCCAGCTACGTGTTAGTTGTGCAAGGGTAGGGAATGGAAGCAAGTAATTTGAACTGACCCCCGAATGGGAACACAAAAATAAATGTTGGTGAACACGCAGCTTTGCAATAAGTTCTAAGTCGACAAATTATATCATTGATTTGAGGAAAATTGTTCATTGCTTCAAAAATATTGTTCAAGTTGAATAAGATTTAATATGTACTCAATGCATGAAAGGTTATTGTTGGCCCCAAGGTCCAAAGAAGTGCCCTCCAGAGCGGCTTTAAAGGTAATATATATGTGTGTGTGTGTGTGTCTGTGTGTGTGTGTGTGTGTCTGTGTCTGTGTGTCTCTGTGTTTGTGTGTCAGTGTGTCTGTGTGTGTGTGTGAGTGTTTACATATATATATATATATATATATATATATATATATATATATATATATATATAAAGTGTAGTATATTGCCACTTAAGTGTGGCTGACCCCTAGGGGTGGATGTTACTGTTGCTT
This sequence comes from Octopus bimaculoides, assembly GCF_046866305.1. NCBI lineage: Eukaryota > Metazoa > Mollusca > Cephalopoda > Octopoda > Octopodidae > Octopus > Octopus bimaculoides. Next base: position 25,842,465 of record NC_142932.1, on the reverse strand, counting down.
TTAGCCCCAGGAGGACACCTCCTCCAGCTGGCTTATCGACACACGACTGTGTCCTGTTTGCCAAGGGAAGTTATCCCTCTCACCTCGATCTGCAGCACCTGGTGAGAGGGATAGCTTCCCTTGGCAAACAGGACACAGTCGTGTGTCGATAAGCCAGCTGGAGGAGGTGTCCTCCTGGGGCTAAAAGCAACAGTAACATCCACCCCTAGGGGTCAGCCACACTTAAGTGGCAATATACTACACTTTATCGTGCAGTTACTGTTAATACTTCATTTAGAGAATTAACATTGCTTATATATATATATATATATATATATATATATATATATATATATATATATATATATATATTTATATATATATATATATGTACGTATGTATGTATGTATATACGTATATATATACATATATGTCTATTTGTATGTATATGTATATATAAATATATATGTATATATTTATAGTGATAGATAAATAAATAGTTAGATAAATGTGCATAGATGATGTGTACACACACACACACACACACACACACACATATATATATATATATATATATATGTATATATATATATATATATAAATATATATATATATATATATATACATATATATATATATATATATATATATATATATATATATAAATATATATATATATATATATATACATATATATATATATATATATATATATATATATATATATATATATATATATATATATATATATATATATATATATATATATATATATATTACGGAGATGCACTTGCATAGCAAGTGACCTGATCTGAGATCGTGTGCTGGAACGAAAACAATTGCAGCGTGGAAGGTGTTTATAAGCCATTTAAAATAACACACAAAATCTTGGCTTATAAACACCTTCCACGCTGCAATTGTTTTATATATATATATATTCATATATATCTGTAAGTAATTATATATAATTGTAATACACGTATTTAAGTTTATATATATATATATATATATATATATATATATATATATATATATATATATATATATATATATATATATATATATATATGGGGGGGGTTGTGTGTGTGTGTTTGTGTATGTGTGTGTGTGTGCGTGTGTGTGTGTTCATGCGCGTACGTGTATGTGTGGTTGGGGTATACGATAAAAATAGACTGTACGAAACATCACTACATGCTTTACGATAGCGAAGTTTATTCCCAAATACAAAGCCCGTACATAGCACATTAGATAACATTACGTAAATTAGCGTGTTTTATGTAACCAATCCGTTTCATCAAATGATATTTTACGAACTATTTTGCCAAAGTATAACGACGGTGTATTGATTATCAACAGAATCAATAAAGGAATTTCAGTATATGATTAAAATATCAAACTTCGTGAATACATAGCAAGATTTTATACTGCAAGATTTTATAGTTAACGATTGTAATATAAGCATATCCTAGAGGGGTCAAGTTGTCATATTGTATTCATATATAAGAAATCATAGCAAAGAGATATTTTGATGGATCGTTAGTAAATTACCGCATAGAACACTGTTATATTAGAGCATGAAGGCCGACCATCCGACCATTTGATTTAGACGCCATGACGAACCAGAAACCATCTAATACAACAATAATTCTTAAGAAATGTGACCGGTACCTTCAAGCGATATATGCAAAAAAATGCCCGCATGCTTAAATACACGCGTGCATGTATGTTAAATAATATGCATTTTCCGAGAAGGTTATCGGATTAAACTATATACGTATAGCACTGACAGAAATACAAAATTCGTGAAATAGTAAAACGAAACGCAAAAACGTTTAATTTTGTTGGGTTGGTTGTAAAATATACTTTGAAGTGAAGGAAAATTAAGTAAAAGGCTAAATATTCGACAATTGAGAAATGGCAAACGGTAATGAAATATATTCAAAAAAAGAATTAACCATAAACAATTAAGAAATTCAAATGAAATAAAGTCGCCGAAGACTAAAATCTATGGAAAATTTTGGGGCCGCGCTGTTCTCGGTAAA
>NC_142932.1:25825444-25835444 GCF_046866305.1 Octopus bimaculoides | reverse complement strand
CTTCCTTTTCTTTTATTTTCTCCTTTTTCTTTCTGTCTTACCCTTTTTCTCAATCACATGACTTTATAAATGAACAGTTTATTGTGTTTGTTTCAATAACCTACAACTGTATACGGTACGTATCTGCCCTAGTTGTCCGGAATACACTCAGTAAGAAATGGAAATAGAGTTGGAAGAATATACTAATGAAAATAATAGAAGAATCACTCTTGCTTGAAACTGCAAGAATTATTGAAGCATGACCAGTAAGCAAGTGTCACCTTAGACTGTCTCTGTGGAAAGCTGACACTTTCCATCATACCAAGCAAAATAAGCTGTGAGTTTTCATCACGTAATAATAATTATAATAAGTGCCCTGGTGCAGTACCAGATCGTAGGTCTCATGGCTTCTTATATCTACGAACGCAATTATCTACACGTGCATGTTGTATCTTGATATAAAATGGATGGGCAGCAGGAAATATTCCGTAGATTTTCTTGCCAGTTGCTTGACCTCAACCACTTGATCATATTCCTCTGTGACTGACTATATGTGAATATCTGATCAAGAGCAGGAGTAGAGGGGGAGAATCATAGGCATGTTTTGAGAGGGACTCTTTAAGGTTTGGATAATTTAAATCTGGTAACATGGGTATTTTGTTCAACATCCTTAAATACCTTAAATCCTTAAATACCTTATTCAGGGACCTCTTGAGCATGATGATCTACTCGACTTGAAAGCAGTTCTAACTCGGCCACACCTGCAATGTTATTCTCTGTTTATCTTGACTTCAGTTTAATACGTTGCACGCATATGGTTATGATGTGTATGTCTAGTATACGTTTATCTAGTGTGTAGTCGTGATGGGTGCGTTGGGCTTTATATATTTACACCCCGGCACAATTTTTCAGGCATACGCTATTCTCTCAGTAAAGTAGAATGCACAAGCATCATAATGATAATGATTTCAAATTTTAGCACAAAGCCAGCAATTTCGAGGAGGCGCTAAGTCGATTACATCAACGACAGGAATCAAATCGTACTTTATTTTATTGTCCCCAAAAGGATGGAAGGTGACATCAACCTCGGCGGAAAGACATTCTTTTATTCTTTTACTTGTTTCTGTTATTTGACTGCAGCTATGCTGGAGCACCGCATTTAGTCGAACAAATCGATCGCAGTAGTTGGCATCAGTGGTGTTTGAACAGAAAGTATGACGAGCCGGAGTAAGTACTGCACAACACTGTTCAACAGCTAAATGATTCCGCCATCACGCCGCCTTAAATACTATATTTGTCGACATATAACACGCACTCTTAGTTATATTAGAAATACATTTTGTGAAAACATGTGTGAGGGAGAATTTAACATTCTGCACTTTTATATATAACTTATAAAACTCATAATTTATGAAACCATAAATCTATAATAAATTAGTTACGTTATAGAAATGCAGTATTTCAACTTGAACCACCGCTGCTATAATTTTGATACCATCTACAAGTTGCAAGCAGATCACAGGCAGGTGTAAATTTAACATTACATTTATCTTTCTCGAATAATTTCTTGTTTAGGATAACTAGAATATGTTTCATTAAGTTAACGATGTCATTAAATAATATATATCATATATCACGTATGAGTTATGTACGCTGAAGAAGGAAATGTAGAGAATGATGTGACCACCCCACATCAATGCCGACCAAACAACAAACTATAATATTTGTTTATTCCCAGTATTATATTAGCAAGGATTGTTGTACTAAACGGAGTTATTATCCATCTATTGCGCTCAGTTTCCAGTCGTTCTATATTGGAAGCAGATCAATTTTGAAATACTTTAAAGAGTGAAAAAAAATGTGTTTTATAGACCTCTACATAAGACCAGCGAAATGCTAATTAGAGCTGTTCAGGAGCAAGCCATTAGTACGAATTTGTTAAAGGCAAAGATACACAAAGATACACAAAGACAGGCAACCAATAGAGAGTCTGTAGAAAAGGAGATGAAAGTGATAATCTTTTCGTGAATGAAGGCAACAGTCATGTACAAAAAGTGTATAAGCATAGGCTTGGATGTGTAGGTAAACGAGTGCATTGGGTTATTAGATAAGTGTGCAGCTTCCCATTAGCAGGGAAGTTGTATAAACAGCGGAACAAGCCATGATGGTCGGTCAAATAGGAATAGATGACGCATGTGATGTAAGCTTTTGCCACCTCCGCTCGGCCCTTTAAAGAGGGTTTCCGTTATTCAAGTGGAATTAGTTATAAATGTGCGCGTGTTTGTGTGTATGCGAGTGTGTCTGTGTGTTTGATTTGCTGTATGTAAATGAATATGTTTGTTTATGTTTTTATTCGCTTCTGTCGTGTAACCGCAATCATGCTGGAACACCAGTGTACGCACCTTTAATGATACCCTCCCTTTGTCATTCCGCACTGATATTTCTCAATTGTTTTGTTCTCATTTTACTTGGTAATGAAATAAAAGAAACACATTAGGTTTCCGTTCGAATAACTAGATAAATTCTAATCCGCTAATCATGATAATCCATCTTACACAGCTGCACTAAATACAACTTATAAAAAATGTAATGTATTTTAAATATAACTTATATAACTATATCTAAAATAAATATTTTAAATGTAATAAATGGGTGTAAATGTGATTAGTTATCTATTGGCTTGAACAGTTTTGAGAATGGAATTGTATAGATACATAGCTACAAACACACACATACACATAATATATACACACATACACACACAGATACATACATACATATATATATATATATATATATATATATATATATATATATATATATATATATATATATATATATATATATATATACATAAATATATATATATCTATATATATACATACATAATTATATATGTGTGTATGTATATATATATATATATATATATATATATATATATATATACATACATACATGATTATATATATATATATATATATATGTATGTATGTATAGATAGATAGATACATAGATAGATAGATACATAGATAGATAGATACATAGATAGATAGATACGTAGATAGATAGATAGATAGACAGACAGAAAGGTAGATATGTGTATGTGTGCATGTATGTATTTATGTATGTATTGATACATAGCTTTGAACGTAACAACTGCCTGAGCAAATCTGTCAGCAATGCTTAACATTACTACTAGCTTTACAAAGTCTCAAACATAGTAATAATCTTGACTAACACTTTATTGCCTTCTTCATCTTTTAAATAAAACAATAAATCTTTATTCTAAACACAGACATTCCAGCAAAATATAATGTGACTCGCAATTAATGTATATTCTATGTGTTTTCATATAATAAACGTATATTCCACCACACCATGTCTATTGAGCTCTTTGTCAGAGTATGATTGTACTGTATAGGCACACGTACTTTATAGGCACAGGTACAACTGCACGTTTGCAAACATCACTGTGTGCATAGGAAACTTATTTTACATCACGTTCCTTTCGGATTCAAAATGCGCTGCATTTTCAGAAAATGCCTGCTGTCGACTAAACTATTCAAGGCGGTAACACAGAATGACTGCATATACATATATATATATATATATATATATATATATATATATATATATATATATATATATGTATATATATATGTATATAGATATATAGATATATATGCCTAGCTGTTTATATATATAATCAGCTAGGCATGATATAATACCATAAAGGAAAACGTCAAGCGTCACCAAATGTGACTAAGGGTGCCAAGACACCCACATTGCTAGAAATAGGAGTAAAATACTCCTTGGGCAGCAGAAAGTGCGCAAATGAATACACATACGCTGACAGGGGAAGAAACCACCGCATGACAGAATCGAGAAACTATCAGACTAGACGACTAGTTTCACGTATTTCCGTACGCTTCGTCAGTGAGAGCGGCACGATCGGTTCTTGTTCGTCATAAACAGTACAATCATATTCTGATACACAACTCAATACACAGCTTATGATGAAAGATACATTCATTATATGAAAACAGAAAGAACATATTACTTTCTAAAGTTAACTCTACATATTTTCTGTAGAAATCATAGCCAGCACTGCGATCGAAGACAGTAAAACAGGAAATGCGTCTATATGCATATCACAGGAGTTATGAATATTTCTTCTGCATCAAATCCAATCCGTTAACCAAGCACTGTAACACTATTGGATATACAAATTTTACATATTAAACATTCCTGGCAACGTGTACGTATATATTAACTGTATATACACCCATTGCATATTAGATATAATAAATGGCTGTAAATTGTTAATATATATATATGTATATACTCAGACACACAAACACAGGTATGTTGCACATCAAGAAACACACCACCCTCAGCTAAAATTTCCTACAATATGGTTAATTTGTTTTCATTGCTTACAATTTAACTATGTACAGTTCAAAAATTCTACAATACAGTTAATTTCTTTTCATTATTTTCAATTTAAGTATGTATCTATAATATAGTTAATTTGTTTTCATATTTACAATTTTAATATGTAGAAGCTAATTCATTCAATTTGAACGACTTCGCATATGTATCTTCAGCATTGAAGTTGTTTTCCACTATCGAAATATCGACTGCGCATATTCGTCTTTATGTTACTTTGAGCACCATAAGCATGGAGATGGCTAGTTAAGTAAATATAAAATCTGGAACAAAGTCACAACTGGGACACCGATACATTGCAAAATTATGCCTATTTTGATCATTTCTTCCTTGTGTCTTCATGCAAGTAGATTACATTCGTTTTCAGAATATATTAGTCTTATAACGCAGTGTCTTCTCTAGTCATTTCCCTTTTTTGCACTATCCTCAAAATGGTTATATTTTGTGTGTGTGTGTGTGTGTGTGTGTATAGCCATACAGATAATGGTTGTTTACTCTTGTACTTATTTATACCTTAGATCTATCATGGCGGCTGATGTGTCTTTTTAAACCAGACAATGATGTCTTGAAAAGACACCTACATCCCTATTATTAGTGAGAAACATGGGTAGTGCATCGCCATCCCTATAATCACTCGAGCGCTTTCATCAGCAGTTTTGGAGAAACATGCTTGGCATCCACTGGTTGACTCAAGCCCCTGATATGGAAGTTTATATAAGAGGCAGTCAAGTGAGAATTTAGGCACACATCCACCGTCACCGTATGAACTGGGTTGGTTATGTGCGTCTTCGTGATAGCAGATTTGCGAAGTAATTGTTACATAGCGAATTGTCACAAGGGACTCGACCACAACATAATACAAGGAAGTAATTCAAAGGCAACTTTACGGAATCGCTCGGAATATGTGAGATTTCGGAACAGAAGTTGGACGATATATCATATGATCGGAAGACTCGCAAGCGAAGAGTCTATGGCGGAGTAATCGTATTTTAGCAGAATGGAAACTAGTGGTCATGCATAAAGTGATCAGCACGAAAAGACAATTCCGAACACCCTGCAGTTCTTCATGAGATCTGCATTCTGAAGCCGTATATATGTGTAGTGTGTAGGCCTGGTGAGCTACCAGAGAAGCTATGCAAAGAGACCTCTTACAGTCTACGAAGACATTCATGCTGGAGCCAAACACACACGCACAGTGTATAAGAAAATATATGTAAAATTGCTCATGTTTATCTAGGCATATGTCGGTGCACTTAGAAAATCGTCAGAATGATCCGGAAGAACCAAGAAGTTAGGAGAATGTGTATAAATATCAGACCTCTGTAAATCGCTGACGGAATTCAAGAGGCATTATCGGTGTCAAAACATGTAATGCTGAGATACACATCATTGACTCATCCACGGTCATATTCGTTTAACAAATCAACAACCATCATTAATGTATGAATGTATGTAGATATGCATTTGTGTATGTGTTAGTGTATGTATGTGTATATGTATTTTTGTGTGTATGTATACATATATGCATGAATGTATGTATGCATGCATGCAGGTATGTATGCATTAATGTATGTGTGTATGTATGTATTATGCATGTACGTGTGTATGCGAGCATGTACATATGTACGTATGTGCACGTGCATGTATGAATGTATACGTGTATGCATGTATGTAAGTTTGTATATATCTATATGTTTATGTATTCGAGTTAGGTATACACACACACGCACACATTTATATATATAGATGTACATACATATATAAAGATGTCTGTGTATGTGTATATCTATATGGTTGCAAATGGCACGACTCTTTTGTACGAGAGATAGATTGTTTTGCAGTGTTCGTGCCGACTCACAGAGCGCTGAGTTCAATTGTATACCTTGGAATCGATAAGTCGATATAAACAGTAGCAATCCTGTAAACATTTCTATCTCCTTCCCTCCCATACTCTCTCTGTCTCTCTGTATCCCCCAGCATTTTCTGTCTCTCTGTCTTTCTCCCTTTCCCCTTATTTCCCCCTCTGTATGAAATTAGATGTGATCAGACCTGGACTGACATCTACTCTGTCACGTCTAAAATAGCCTACGAAATTTTCTGTCGCAGATTAATGCATACATATCAGTATATACATGCATACATGGATATATACATACGAAAACATACATATATATACACATGTAACTGCATCAATATATGTTTGTATGTGTGTGTGTGTGTGTGTGTTGCACGAAAATGCTAAAAATGAAGTAAAAACACCGACGTTCGATAACTGATGGAACCTTTGAAACGTTAACACCAAAAAATCAGCCATGGCATAAAGAGGTGTCCGAAAATATCATCGTACTGTTATCTACCTGCAAGATATGGAAGTGTGGTACAATAAGAGCCTACAGTGTGGTAGAGACAATAACAACACAATATGAAAGAGTATTGGTGAAAATAATGTGCTTTATTCGCAATAAGCTGCCCTGCGAATGTCAACACGAAGGTCACTGAAATAGAAAACATGTACGCTGGACTGCAAAAACATTTACACCAATTTATCTCGAATTACAAGTTCGGAATACACCGGCAACTATTGGGGTAATGGGATAGACGACAAGGTGTAACTACGCCAATCTTGAGCTAATTGGAACGTCACGTATACAAATCCTCGCACGTATCATTTATTTAGCATATAGGCATACCTCAATGTGCAAGAATATATATACATACATACACATATGCATATATATATATATATATATATATATATATATATATATATATATATATATATATAAAGTGTAGTATATTGCCACTTAAGTGTGGCTGACCCCTAGGGGTGGATGTTACTGTTGCTTTTAGCCCCAGGAGGACATCTCCTCCAGCTGGTGAGAGGGATAACTTCCCTTGGCAAACAGGACACAGTCGTGTGTCGATAAGCCAGCTGGAGGAGATGTCCTCCTGGGGCTAAAAGCAACAGTAACATTCACCCCTAGGGGTCAGCCACACTTAAGTGGCAATATACTACACTTTATCGTGCAGTTACTGTTAATACTTCATTTAGAGAATTAACATTGATATATATATATATATATATAACGAAAATAAAACAAAGTAGAACATTCGAAAACACTTTTATCATTTTAGTACCGGCTTCCGTTTTTTAGCCTTTTTCAACTAAGCATAAATCAGAGAAAACAATTATATTAGTGAATTATTTTGTAGATATTTTCATAGTCTTTGAATAAGTAAATATTTTCTTAGTTTTCTGATAGTCTGTCTGTCTGTCTCTCTCTCTCTCTCTCTCTCTCTCTCTCTCTCTCTCTCTCTCTCTCTCTCTCTCTCTCTCTCTACCTCTATCTCTCTCTCTATCTCTCTCTATCTATCTCTATCTCTCTCTATATATATATCTCTCTCTCTATTCGTTTCAGATTGCCTGGTAGATAGGTAGGTAGGTAGGAAGGTAGGTAGGTAGGAAGGTAGGTAGGTAAGAAGGTTGGTAGGTAGTAATATATATCCGTTTAATTTGGGTGGGGGGTCCAATATATTTCTAACATGTTGGTGTTACCATTCGAAACGATCGTATGCTTCGTTTAAAATTTTATAAAACTTTTAACATCTTCTCTTCCCCATCTTTAATTGTTTGTTGAGTTTATATGATACGTGTTATATATATATATATATATATATATATATATACAATTAAAAGGGTAAAGGATTATCAATTTATTAATAAATTGATAATTAATATTATTTACCAAGCCCTTCGGTATGTAATCACCATCATCGGTGTGGAACTTATTTAAAAGTTCTTATACATTAATAAACAAAATTAAGGGATCAGCAACAGGTTGCTTCACCACATACAGCAGTTCAGAAATAGCAGCTAAAAATGCTGAAACTCCAACAGATAGCAGTTATCCGAAATTCACATAGGCAAAACAAGAAGAAAAATAACGAATTAAACTAGTCATAGTTAATCATAGACATGTTTCTGGTTTAGAAGAAGAAAAACTCTTCATTACCTCATCGGTATGATATTCCTGTTGTAAATTCGACGATTCTGGCAAATGTGCATGCATGATCTAGGAATGTCATACCGATGAGATAATGGAGAGTTTTTCTTCTTCTAAACCAGAAACATGTCTATGATTAACTATGGCTAGTTTAGTTCGTTATTTTCTTCTTATATATATATTATGTAAGTATGCAAGACGAAACACAGATCTCCACATGCACTAACTTCACTCAATGATATTCATTCATCTTGCTGTTGTTGTTGGAATATAACTTAAGGTGCCTTGTTTCAAGGTGAAAGACGAACTCTTTATCCATTAGTAAGAAATCTAGAAATAATAACATACAAGTATACACACATAACTATTGAAAAAGATCTCATGAATCAGGAAAAAAAGCAAATGTTAGAATAAGTAAATTTTACATTTCATATAGAGCACATCCGATGATTGCGAATTTAGTTCTGTACTTTGGGAATGTTCTCAGCATGAAACAGTAATATTGCCTAGCTGTCATGACATTGTAATATTATATAAATAATAAAATCGTAGTAGTAGTATATAAATAAATCAATAGATGGGTAAAGAAATTGATATCTAGCTAGATGGCTAGCTGGCTAGCTACCTAGATAGATAGATAGATAGATAGATAGATACATGCATACATACATACATACATACATACATACATACATACATACATACATACATACATAAATATATTGATAGAGAGATAAAAAGTGAGACTGATACATACATAAACACAAACATTCATGCCTACATATATACACATACTTATAAATATACACGCATTTATATATATTTATATGTATGAACACATGAACGTCCCCTCACGCAAATACACACACACAGATATACATATATAAATATATACATATAGGTGTATATATATTCATACATATCTATACGTATACATATTTATATATATATATAAATACATATATATATATATATATATATACATATATATATATATATTTATATATAGATATGTATATATATATATATATGTGTGTGTGTGTGTGTGTGTGTGTGTGTGTGTGTGTGTCTGCGTTTGTGTGTGGTCATGTATATATAATTCATGTGTGAATATACACGCTTGATTATATGCGTATGCATGCATTGTTTAAGGTAATAAAAAGTATTATTTTCAATATTTCCACAATTGTTATACCATATTTAAAGATACAAACGAAGTATCATGCAGAGTGAGACTTCTTGTGGCCTGTCAGAAATAGACAATACGTTAAAATCTGTTGTCAAATGACTAAGTTAATTAAACACATATTGTTATATGCTTGTTTCCGACTGTTACGTCAAGATTTACCAGCAAGTGTTAAATCTAATCTATATTTTGCATTTCTCTATACACAGTACAGGAGAACACGTTGATTTTTCTTTAAAACTAAATCCATTACACATGAACGCATTCATTGTTACATAACTGTTACTAATAGTATGTTCTCCACACCAGTGTGGAAATCTTTGTATGCCGCTTGATTTGTAGATATAATGAATACAACCACCAATAACTAAAGAGATATATA
>NC_142932.1:25815444-25820444 GCF_046866305.1 Octopus bimaculoides | reverse complement strand
TGCACTCAGCCCATGGTATTGAGTTCTATATCTAATTATATCAGCATTCTATAAAATACATTTCAATACATTTTAAAATGTAAGGCGCCGAACCGACAGAATCGTTGTGAGGTCGCGCAAAATACTTAGCAGCATTTCCTCCGTTTTACGTTCTGAGTTCAATTTCGGCCGAGGTCGGTTTTGCATTCAATCATTTCGGGATCGATAAAATAAGTTCAAGTTGAGCACTGAGGTTGATGTAATCGACTTTCCCACTCCCACGAAATTGCTGGCCATGTGCCAAAATTGAAATTATATACGTATCTGTGCATATATATATATGCATGTGTGTGTATGTGTGTGTGGAGAGAGTGAGAGAGACAGACAGACACACAGCGACAGACAGAGACAGACAGAGACAGACAGAGACAGACAGAGAGAAAGCGAGAATAGTTTGTAGTATACAAAATACAGTCAAAAATATATACGACAAACACTGCAGACACACCAATTGTTCGTACGTAGACACTGAATGTTTTTAGTGAAAACAGGTTGGATTATCTATGATCAGGCGACAAATCTGAAGGTTCTCCACCCGCATTGTATCTTTAAAAAGTCTACCAAAATATTTTGAAGCATTCGGATTCGTTCGTGTGACTGTCGTGGGACTAAGCTTGAAGAGCTAGGATTTGTAACGCAAGAAGTACAATATCGATAAGATCTTTACAACTTCATCTGTCAAAGCTTGTGAATTAGATAACAGCGATAGAAAGTACTTTGGAATTAGGAGCAGAATTAAATACAAATACAATTGATCGGAAGAGATACTTAAAAGCAAACTTGTGGATGCTCAGTAATGACACACACACGAACTCTAAAGCTAGGTCTTAACAGGTTGTAAAAGACAGCTCAACGAATGCTCATAATTGGTAAAAGTCATATTGGGTTGATGTAAACTGTTAACCCCCTGCCCCGAAATTGTACCAAAATTTGAAACCAATATTTCTATTTCCAAACATTATGTTTCAAGTGACAGTAGTACTGAGCAGTTCCATTCACTTCTGAATTGATAACACTGTAAATATATTATTCCAATTTTGACAGAAGACCAGAAGCTTTGAGGGACTATATTTGTAGTATTAAATGTTGCTCAATATTGTTGTCTAACCCTCTAGTGATGACGTTAAGAGGTCAAAATATGAATAAGCGCAGTCAATGTGAACAGTGTTACCAAGCTGCATAAACCGTAGCGTCTAAGCTGCACGCTGATATGGTAAGCTAGCATTAGTAAACTTCAGTCTTGTGGAACCAACTTGAGGGTATTTAATGGCAATAAAGTAGCCATTCCACAACATGTCTCAAGTGTGACATGCATTTGTTGATTATTGATACCATTACATACCCGTTTACCTGAAGATGGTTATAATATATGAAAGTACTTGAAATTTTGTAAACAAAGTATATACAAATACAATGGTAGCATGTACAAATAGGACTATGATTGATTTATATATTTAGCTATACGTTATTTGACAAACTCTGAGCTTTCTAACCCACACAATCTCTATATCTGTATCCTTTCATACACACACACACACACACATAGACACATAAACACACATACAAGCGTATATATATATATACATATATATATATATATATATATATATATATATATATATATATATATATATATATATGTGTGTGTGTGTGTGTATATGAATGTGACTATATATATATACATATAGGTATATACACATATGTATATCCATACATGCATACGTAAATAAATATGCACATACATACCTACCTACTTACATACATACGAATATATACAGAACACATATGCTACATTTGACAGATCTTCACTCGACTTGCGTAAATGTTATTTCCGGAAGTTTGCTTCTTATCAATATGAAAGCTAAAGTTGAGTGAAGAAAATTAACGCCAAGTTGAGGAGTTAAGCTGAAATACATGGATTAGAAACCCGTACAAAACCAATTTTAATGATTTTTTTTTTTTTTTTACAGATGTAGTAATTTATGTAATAATGGAAGATTTCAAATTGTGATTTTTTTTCTTCAAATCTAAAATTTAAATCATTGTGTTAGAAAATTCGGAGTAAAAATATTTACAAAATGTACTTCGCAACTTCAACTTCACATAAACCAATCAAAATGAATTTAAATTAAGGAAATCTTTTTTTTTTAAATCGTATTTCGCTATGAAAAAGTTAAAATTTTTGGTTATTTAAATATCTATTCTCCAGAAATAGTATAATCTATAATAAAATTTCACAGAAAATATTTTCAAATTTTAATTTCTGTCGAATTCTACGGAAAAAAATCGTCAGCAATACAAAATGCCGCCTATTTACATATGTATGTGTGTTTCAATAAACAAATGATGTATAGTTTCTTAAAGCATCACAAAATCAAGAATGAATTATTATATAGATCATATACTGTGTAATTCATAAAGGCGGTTAGCTAGCAGAGACGTTAGAACGCCGGGCGAAATGCATAGCGGTATTTTGTCTTTCTTTTCGTTCTGAGTTCAAATTCCGCCGTGATCGACTTTGCCTTTTATTCTTTCGGGGTCGATAAATTTAGTACCAGTTGCTTACTGGAATCAATCTAATCGAGCCTTGTTCCTAGAGTATAAAAGAATACGGAATTCATAGACTGTACAATATGGAAGTTAAATATGGAGAAAATTACTGTCTGAATTTACATAGCATGTATATGATAGTACTTTAATATATGTACGAAAGTAGAAAAGCAGCTAAGAACTGATGAAGGTTCGTTCTTTGCGTTGTTTGTCTTCGTTTCCATTTGTGTATTTCGTCGTTCGAAAAAATAGTTCATGTTCCATGTACTCGTACAACATCGTATTTTCTGTTGTACACGTTTCGTGACGTTCTGTGCCAGCATATGTGTATATATATATATGTATATATATATATATATATATATTATTTATATTATTATATCGTTGAACTCCACGTATCCTCTTCCAAGTATATATATATATATATATGCAGTAATCGAAACGAATAATGCACTATCATTTCTCAGAACTTGGCTCGTAACATAGCAAAATCTCCACGAACGTACTACTATAATTGTTGATATATACTGAAATAGTATACAATAAAATAATAGGTGATATAAACATTGCAACTGAAAACGAGTAAATTTCAACTAGATAATAAATATACGCAATGTACGCGTAAAACACCGCATAAGGTTCAAAGATCAAACTGATCTAAATGTAGTAATAATTTACAAAGAGTTTGACGTTAATAACCTGAAGAATTAAAATCGCATTAACGGTAATTCAATTCGGACATGCAGACATACATCTCGATAGTTTTGTAAATATTTACTGAGACGCTTTACCTCTGGGAACGCGGTTAATGTGGTTACCTATATCATAAAAATATATTTGAATAATATAAAATATTAAATTGATTGTACATGCGTCAATAGCGTAATCGGTAAAAGTATAAATACTCATTTTATAAATGTAAAAAAAAAATATCTTAAGCGTGTATGTTCGTATTCAGGTACACATACATACATACATATGAACACATATCTACATGTATGAATGTATACATATAAATATGCATAGACATATACATATATATATACACACACATATACTTATATATATTAAAGTATACATATAGATGTACGCACAGTGTTGTATGATTACATAAGTAGAATATTCTTCAGAACATTTTATGGGCTTTAATTACCTAATGTTTATATAATGTCCAGGACAATTTATATACTCTTTATGTTACAAGATTACTAGAAGCGTTTGTCTATATTTATACTTTTCACCGCTCCCTATGGTGTAGAGCTGATGGTATGGTTTAATACCAACGAGAGGAGAAGCAGAACAAGGTTCAGCCAGTTCGACATCGTCGATTTTTACCCATCTGCATAAAAAGGGCTATTGGTCAGGGCTCTTTCCTTCGCTAGGGGCTTCACTGACATAAGCGACAGGGACATAGAAAATATAGTGCCAGAATAAATAGTGCTGTTCAATAAAGGTGCTACCTAAGTCAAATAATCCAACCCCGTAGGCTCCTCTGACGTAGCAACGGAGGTCTATGACAGCGCTAATATAAGCAACCTCATCGGGTTGTATATTCTCGCTGCCTTTAAGAAGAAATTCCCCTCTGTCCTCTTTGGACTCTACAGGGATGACGCCCTGATCATCTCTAGAGGAGTCAGCGTAAAAGCGTGTGTAAGTAGGATATTCCTTAGGATAATAGATAAACACTCCACACGTTTACATAGGTACGGACGCATTTTTAACAGATAAAACATATATGTCTTTTTTAGTTGCGCCCCCAGTATTAAGAGCGTTCTAGTTAACACCCCTAGACCATGAGTGAAGGCAGGATGTTCGTACAGGGTCTACAACAGATGCCCTGTAGGAGGCCATTTCGAAACCAAGGGAGTTTATGAGGCTCAAGTGATAGTCGACCCCAACAGCAGCAGAAACAGCAACAGCTTTCCCAACGACTACTACAGTAGTAGGAATGACAGTACCAAGAGCTACAGCGGCAACCCTAATAGAAATAGCAGCAGCAGCATCGCCAGCAATTCCACCGTTCCGAACAGAATTAGCGGCACCATAATCGCCAAAGCTATCAATAGCAACAGCCACGGTATCATCCACTATGATGGCTCCAATAACAGCTCCAACAACCCCAACGACGATAGCCGTAACACCACTAACAGCCGCACCATCACTGATGATGTTCCCTACGCCAGTATTAACGGCGCCGACGCCAGCACCAGCTTTAATGACGCAAACACCAGCACCAATAACAGTGGTAGCAGCATCGTCAAAATCAGCATCGCCAACACCTTCAAACGGAGATACATCGGATTTTCCACCAATTCGTTTAAACAGCGCCTCCCCAACCACAGATCCCCCTTCAGAATCCCAAAAGGGAGATACCCCATTCCCCCAGTAGTCCTCAACTGCTACTTATTTTA
>NC_142932.1:25800444-25810444 GCF_046866305.1 Octopus bimaculoides | reverse complement strand
CACATATAAGTATATTCACGCACATACATGGTTAAATTCTATAAATGCATATGTACCTGCATTTCTACTTAAATCTATATTATATGCTTTTATATGTGCACACACACACACACATACACGCACATATGCAAAGAAATGGATATATTTATAAATGTGCGCGTACTTACACATTTATATGAAAAGGAACACAACCATATATTGGTGCGTGTGTGTGTGTGTATGTGTATATATATTTAGGTATATATATGTATATATATGCATATATATATATATGTATATACATATATGCATATATATATGCCTATATACATATATATATATATATATACATATATACATATCCATATATACACATAAATGCAAATATATATATATATATATACATACATATATATGCACATAATACATACATACATACATACATATATATATATATATATATATATATATATATATATATATATATATATATATATATATATATATATATATATATATATATATATATATATATAAATTCATGCATATATAAGCGTAAATGTGGCTGGGTGGTAAGAACCTTGCTTACCAACCACATTGTACCGGATTCAATCCCACTGTATGGTACATTGGGCAATTTTCTTCTACTATGACCTCGGGACGGCCAAAGCTGTGTGAATAGATTTCATACGCAGAAACTGAGAGAATCTCATCATATATATGTACCAGCGCTTGACAAATAGTGTTGGTGTGTTCACTTCTCCGCAACCTTGCAATTCGGCAAATAATACAGATAGATTAAATACCAAGCTTTGAAAAACAAGTATCAGTCACTATTCATTTGACTAAAATTCTTCAAAATCGTGCCCTTGCATCGCCACTAATTAATGACTGAAACAAGTAAAATATAAAAGCATAATTGTAAAAGATATATATATATATATATATATATATATATATATATATATATATATATATATATATATATATATATATATATTCGCCATGATAGATCACTAACCACTACACACATTTTTTTCTCTCCTTGTTTCTTTCTGTGGACAAGAGTAGGCTCGAAACGTTAAAGACGTTTTCAATTCCCGAGCGTTATACTAAGACATCTATTTGTTTTCTACACCACTTGTCTTCGTCTGTTGTCTTTTTGTGAATTCTCCCTATGTATATGTGCATATATATATATATATATATATATATATATATATATATATATATATATATATATATATATATATACATATATATATATATGCGTGTATATGTATCTATCTATTTTCATACACACATATATGCATATAGAATCTCCGGTAGTTGGATAACTGAAGAGATGACCGTACGGAACACCGCCCGGGCATCGGAAACTCGGAGTTTTATCATGGCTACTGAATAAGTGTCACATATTTTTACAGATACATTCCTCTATTTGCATAATATCGAGGTCTCTTTCTTTCTTTTTTTGCCACTCCTGCCAAATATATATATATATAAAGAAAGGAAGTTACACAGTGCCTTACCTATGTTTTGCGCAACAGGGCGAATTATGACAGAGGTATCCAATTATATTGGAGTAAAGATTTATGTGTATTGCATATAGACAATTATTCTCAGTACACTTATGAAAATGAATAGCAGGTGCTGGGGAACTGCTAAACATATTGACATGATGTTCTCTTTTCCATATCTGTATCAATATCTATAGCTATCTGCTTGTCTGTTTATCTGTGTCTGTTTGTCCATATGCCTATCTACCTATCTATCTAACTTTTATTTTTATTTACTTTTTTATTCTACGTTCAGTTCATGCGTTGAAGAACACTACATGAACTCATATAGTTTAGTTTCTGCTGCACAGAAACCAGCTGTGAATCAACCGTTCGGAGAAACGCTGTTTTCATTTGAAATTCCGGTAGCATTTCAGAAAAGTTTCGGCGAAATTTTAAAGCAATGCTAGCATCAAATAACTCATAATTACATACTGTTTGATACTGATGTCATTGTTACCTAAAACCCAGCAACCTATTAATGTAGTCTGTACAGTTGCCAACAGAAGAAAAATAGTATCCAGTATTCCTGTACAGAGTAAATGTTTATTTCATCATTGCCCACTGGGGGCTAAACATAGAGGGGACAAACAAGGACAGACAAAGGAATGAAGTCGATTACATCGACTCCAGTGCGCAACTGGTACTTATTGAATCTACCCGGAAATGATGAAAGGGAAAGGCGACCTCGGCGGAATTTGAACTCAGAACGTAGCGACAGAAATACCGCTAAGCATTTTTGCCCGGCGTGCTAACGTTCTTGCTTTCTCGCTACCTTATACAGAGTAAATATTTATTTCTTTATTGCACACGCGGAGCTAAACATAGAGAGGACAAAGAAGGTCATACAACGGAATTAAGTTGATTACATTGACCCCAGTGCGTAAATGGAGTTTATTTAATCGACCCCGAAATGATGAAAGGCAAAGTCGACCTCGGTGAAATTTGAACTCAGGACGTAACAGCAAACGAAATACTGCTATGCATTTTGCCCGGAGTGCTAGCGTTTCTGCCAGCACGCCGCCTTATACAAAGTAAATATTGCGATCTCCCAGATCATGCTGACAGATATTTCAAGTGATCGAAATCTCGTGATATACAGAGATAAATAAATTAAGTTTCGTTCTACCTGAACTGAAATGAGTACATACGCTGTGAGCATTTTTGTAAATCGTTGACTGTAAATTGTGCATTTCTCGGGATACTAATAGGCTCAGTAAAGTTCATCCTATAACTACTGTTCTGGAACAAAGAGTGAACCTGACTGCTAAGAATTACAATTTTCAGCCATAGGCAAGTACATTAGTACTAAGATGGACTGACTGAGAGATTCATTTATTGAGTCGGATGAATTTCAGGAAACAAATAGTCAGGTAAATAGATTGTCATATTAAACAATAAGATAGACAGACAGTTAGTTGCAATCATGGATAGATAGCTATGCTGACTAAGGGAGCGGTAAGTGTGTTGATGGTATTTCGATCCATAGATCGATCGTCGATATATATACGGATAGATAAATATAGATAGATAGATAGATAGATAGATAGATAGATGGATGGATGGATGGATGGATGGATGGATAGATAGATAGATAGATAGATACATACATACATACATACATAGACCGAGTGATTGATTGGTCAACTGATTGATAGGCAGTTAAACAGAAAGTTACGTAGGTGGATTGATTGATAGATTAAATGATACACAAGTGACAACTAGATCTGTGTGTAGATAGTGATTTCGGTATAATGCATGTTTGCAAATGTATGTATCGATATACGTATGTACACACACGCACACACACACACACACGCACACACACACACACACACACACACACACACACACACACACACACATACACATATATATACATATGTCATCAGCCATGCTTGTGTGTACATTTATGTCCAATTGTTCAATACGAATTTATGCATGCAGTCTTACAAGTATGACTGTGTGTATGTGTTTGTGTATATGAAGGTGATCCTAGTAATGTTCCTGTAAGTATGCTTGTGTGTAAGCGTGTTTTTTTTTTTTTGTTTTTTTTTTGTTTTTTTAATGCGTGCACTGAAATATGTTGAGTGATACCCTGGTCGATATTCTGCCCTACACCACCCACTATCACCCTGGGACCATTTTAGACTTTGTGATCATTTTCCTCGATTTCTCATCCTTTATCAGTGAAATCATCAGCCGACAAATCCTCTCTTCACTTTCTTCCGTACCAACACCGCCGTCACCTCTTCACAATTAAACTCAGCCCAATCTCTCCCATCTCGTCCACCATACCTATGATGTCCATCAACATCAGCAGCGGTAAGAGCATCGATGTTTCTATCATCATCATCATCATCATCATCGCCGTCGTCGTCGTCGTCATTGCTATCACCGTCGTCACTGCCATCATTATTATTATAATGAACATCATCATTATAATGGCTATCATCATCACCATCATCATCATCATCATTATCATCATCATCATAATCATAATCATCATCATCATCACCACCACCATCATCACCATCAACATCGTCCACATCAACATCGTCATCATTACCGGCCTAATCAGGCACAATTATCGTCATCATCATCATCTTCATCGTTAGCATCACATCTTCCCCATCATCAGCATCGTCATCGTCATCACCAACACCATTTTCATCATCTTCTGCTTCCACCCTTCCTCCTCCTCCTCCTCCTTCACCTCCTCCTCATCATCACCTCCTCATCATCACCTCCTCATCGCCATCATCATCATCTCTTCATCCACATCATCATCATCGTCATAATGATCACCATCATCATAATCATCATTGTCATCATCATCATAATCATCATCAACATCACCTTCTCCTCATCGCCGTCATCATCATCACCTCTCCCTCTTCCTCATCATCATCATCATCTTCATCATCACCTATTCCTTTTCCTCATCATCATCGTCATACAATTATCACCTCTTCCTCATCACCATCATCATCATCATCTCTTTCTCTTTCTCATCAGCCTCCTCCTCCTCATTATCATCATCAACGTTATCATCAACGCCATCACTATATCCGTATCCTATAGCAACCTCCGCCACACACTAATGCACCTCTAACGCTATTGGATTCTGTCCTTCTGTATGCCTGACTTTCTCTCAAGATACTTATATTTCAAGAATTTTTTTCCATACTCAGTAATTCCGTTCCTTGACGATCAGTTTTAAGTTGCGTAAGAAGTAGTTTCGTAACCCAAGTAGTATACATATGTAGTGAAACTACCTCCCGCCATTAGATACAAACTACTATCGCCATTACATACAATCTTCTCATTTAAATATAAATAAATGCGAGCGTAGTAGAGAACCCATTCCTTGTTCATCACGTGACTGATCATTATTCGAATCGGCAACTTCTTCGAACCGTTCCCGCCAGAACGCAAACTGACCAATCACGGCCCCTAATAAGGTCACGTGATGGAGTAAAATTCTGAAGCCTTCGGGAGCCCATAGTTTGTTATAAATAGCTTTAACTCATACCCAATAATTTGTCTCGGTCCAGTTTCTCTTTGAGAACTGTTCCGTGTACCACACGACAGCAGCAGCAGCCAGCGACCACTTCAGCAGCTTCGTCCAGCCACGATGACCTCCGCCGTCGCCATATCAGCAACAAGAGTCTACGACTACTAACCAGCACCTACCAAGCAGCCTCTACGCTACCAGCGTCAACACGATTTACTATGTACACCACACCAAACTCCGCGGCACATCTCTCTCTTCGATTCTGTTAGGTGACTCAGCTTCACCACGGTAAATAAACAGACAAGAGTTCTTAAACAGACAAGAAATTCTCAGCCAGCGATGAACATCTGTATAACAAGAATCACGGCCCGGCATCGATGCCACGACATCACAACTAGTGATCAGCACTGCCACACTCAGCCTCTCCTCACTTTCACATACAGAACTTTTCCTATAGTGTACTAACGAACTGGTATAATTGCTCACGTGTCATTTACTGACCCTTTCTATCTGCTGTAATAATTCACACATGTATCACTCACATACATACTTTTCTTTGTACGACGGCCTGTCTTTGATTATGTTCTTATATGTCGCATTCACACTCTCACACAGACATACATCTTTAACACTACAATGAATATCTCCGTTATTCATCTAATACGGCTGTGGTCTTTCATTACTGGTCATCTATGCTATCGTCGCATAACATATCATATATATCATCATTTGATATATATATTTGTATGTTCGACCGTGTGACACGTTTAAATAAAAGGAGTCCTCTGTTTTTCCATTCGTCACCATTTCTCCTTTTATGAGTTCGCACGGTCGTCCCTTACACATATATACAGCCATACAACATACAGACATACATACATACAGACAGACAGACATACATAAATGTATATGTATATATTCGTGACACTCCGCCGGTTACGACAGCGAGGGTTCCTGTTGATCCAATCAACGGAACAGCCTGCTCGTGGCGGACCACTCCACAGACACGTGTACCCTTAACGTAGTTCTCAGGGAGATTCAACGTGACACACAGTGTGACAAGGCTTACCCTTTGAAATACAGGTACAACAGAAACAGGAAGAAAGAGTGAGAGAAAGTTGTGGTGAAAGAATACAGCAGGGTTCGCCACCA
This sequence comes from Octopus bimaculoides, assembly GCF_046866305.1. Classification (NCBI taxonomy): domain Eukaryota; kingdom Metazoa; phylum Mollusca; class Cephalopoda; order Octopoda; family Octopodidae; genus Octopus; species Octopus bimaculoides. Next base: position 25,804,237 of record NC_142932.1, on the reverse strand, counting down.
ACCCCTGCCGGAGCCTCGTAGAGCATTAGGTGTTTTCGTTCAATAAACACTCACAACGCCCGTTCTGTGAATCGAAACTTCGATCCTACGATCGCGAGTCCACGACCCCAACCACTGGGCCATTGCGCATCCACTATACCCCCCCCCCCCCCCACACACACTGTTTTTTTATATATATATATATGTATACACTCACCAGCACACACATATATGTGTCTCTTTTTTTTACTGTGTATGTATGTGTGCCTCTTTGTGTGTGCTGCATGTGTGTGTGTTTGTGTGTGTCTGTGAGCATGTGTGTGTATGTGTGTGTGTGTGTGTTTATGTACCTATGTATAAGTGACGATATCGATGGTGAGATGCTGGCGGCTGTAGCATTATGATGGTGATGTATGTTTATATTATTTAAAGATTTAGCTGATAACTATATTGCATGTCACGATAAGGAAAGTGATGACGTCATGCTTTAGTCACAGGTGCTTCACGATAATATGAAAACCAATAACCTTAATCAATAAATATGCATATTAACTCATTAATCACAAACATAGCCTTCAACAATTACGCTTAAATGTTTTCCATTCTGCAATATAACAAGATGTGCTACGCCATATTAACTTTCACCGTTTTGTTATTCAGCGAGGAAGAAATTATGTGATGTTCTATCTGCTAGAGATAACAACTGAGATATTTTTAAACCACATATCCCTGCTGAAGGACACATTTGATAATATAGTCCTTGGTACATTTTGATCGTAGGCGTTATCTGAGATGAGCTGATTGATAACTAAACGACAACAACAACAGTAAGAACATAAACATCGACTTCGATATGTCCTGTAATAGGTAGTATGAAATGTCTGAAATGGTAGCCAACAATCCTTGAAATTATAAGAAATGCATGCGTGTGGAAAAGGGAAGGAGGGAAGAGTGGAAGGGGGAAGGCAGGATGTCTGTAGCTAGGAAGTAATCTTTGTTAATCGTTTTACTAGCTCAACAGCTACTACTACAGCAACTGCTGCTGCCCCTACTACTACTACTACTACTACTAATAATAATAATAATAATAATAAGAAGAAGAAGAAGAAGAAGAAGAAGAAGAAGAAGAAGAAGAAGAAGAAGAAGAAGAAGAAGAAGAAGAAGAAGAAGAAGAAGAAGAAGAAGAAGAATTCAACAACAGTGGGATTTTTTCGATTTTACATTTATTTGGGAGTGCATAGAGGAGAATAAGATGGCAGGGCTATCGTCTTTTTAATTATTCCTTCGATTTGATCTGTAAATTGGAGGAGTGTTTACAATAAATCCAGAAATCCTTAATAAACCATTTCTACAAGTGGATTCTTCTGTAGTTTTGCCAAGCACAATAAAGGATATCTGTTGGGCAACAGCGAGCCAACGTGAGTACCTCACTCTGTTCGCTTGACATGCTAAAAATAGCAGCTATATTTCTCCTTAAATCACACACCTTGCCGTCTTAAACAAAGGATCTATTAAATAACGTAGTCCTGCTCTCAACTATAAAATAGCAGAATCGTCATAGCTGCAAAGCCTTTGATCATAATTCTGCTTTTGCAGATGTGACCTAAGGCTGAATAGCAACAACAAATAGCAACAGTTCATTGCCAACTTAAAGAGTAACATCATACAAGAACGGTCATGGTATTGTATAATTAGCCATCAAATTGTATTTATTGTGGTGCTTTTGACTTTAATGAATATCTTCTCCCCAAAGTGGCTATCAATCAACAAAATGCGTCGTCATAATGAACCTTTTCGTTGTTTAGAATCCTGATTAGACTTGATCGAACGTAGCTGAGATCAAAAGCAATCCAGCCCTGAAAACACCGTCTGATTTGTTTGTCTGTTTCTTTGTCTTTTATGAGCCTATCTCAGAATACATTACCAATTGTATATTATCCGGCCATTTTAAAGACCTTTGCGTGTGATATTGGGGTGACGCACTGTCAAACATTAAATTGATGGTTAGAATATTTTACGATATTCGTTTCGGCTTCTGAGCTCATAGTTCCAATCCTGGCAAAAATAATTTTTCTTTTTTACGTTCTGGTGTCGATAATGTAAAGTATCATTCAAATATTGACGTAGAATTTTCTCTCCCATTGTTTTCGTTTCGAAATAGGCTACGCAACACCATGGCCCGTAGGATCCGTTCATTTCGATGTTTTCCAGAAATGTAGAAGGGTTGGGAGAGTGGTGAGCTATATTCTGTAATCGATAAACTTATATGCAATTGGAACAGAGCAATTTCCAATATAACAAGGCACGGTAATAATGAAGAATAAGAAGTGTTATAAGAAGATTTCATTGGTTATTCCATTGTGTAAACCGACCGTGCATGGGCTCTCAAGTCGTAATATATCGAAATAGTGAACACTTGCGAGAAAACTGAACGCTTTTACATCAGGCTGGTGATTCTGATGTGCATTGACATCACGAATGGGTGGGGAAATTCGTGACAGAACTCTAAGACTTTGAGCTATATTTTCCTATCCAATATCGACCATATATTATATAACAATATTGCGACACAGCTTTTTCCTTTACCTCAACTGGTCCCGCTTTATTCGGTAGTATCCGGGCTGATATAAAAGAAAATAAGAACAACAAAACATTCACATTTGGACAAATTAATGCAAGTAATATTAAACTACACGACACCCGGATACATTTCGGTTAAGAAAATCTCCCTATCAAAGTGACCTATGGTGTTCTAAGACATGATTTTTTTAAAAATTCCACGTAGCGTTGTTAAGTTAGATGTGACATGGGCCAATAAAGGTCAAAGCTGGTAGAAGTCTACCAAAAGTTAACAACAGAGACGCCACATGATTAGTTCATTTTTCTTATAACATTACAGGTTCTTCACGGAACCATAATAATCAAAACGTTAGGTATTGTCACAAATACGGCTAAGATTATTTAACTATCGTTATGGAAGCATTCATAAAGGAAAGCTTTGACAGTACATGTGTGTCATTATATAAAGTTTTTGGCCAGTGGAGTAATTTGTATAATGTTTATTAATCTTGTATTGCTACCCTTTAATTATTTTTGTTCCTTTTCAGATTGTTCTTCAAACGTTTACTTCTCCATTCGAAAACTGCCACGATTTGTTTCAGTTACTATTCTCGTTATATTAACTATGTTATCACCTATGGTTAATGTTTATTGTGAAGAACGTGTTCGATTTTATAACCAAAGACCCACTGGTTAGGAAACTTTTGGGAAACACTGATTTACATTAAAGGAACCGCAATGATTTTTATCGTAATGTGAGAATATAACAATTGGTAGATAGAGATAAAAGACCACAATGTAGTTTGTTTCAATTGCAGGTTAAAAACATTTCCGTTCACTAACGACTCTAATACAACTAAAAACAAAAAGAAATAAAATACATGCATTCCCTTGTTCTTCCCCAACTAAAAATCTGCGATCCTTATATTTACACAAGAATAATATGTTGGTTGGGTTCAATTAATTAGTGCCAATCATAAGATTTGTAGATTTTTATCGGTGTGGCAAATTGTTACTTGAATGATGGGAATTAATATTCATTTTATCGATGCCAGCTAGATTATATGTCAAAGAAACCAAAGAGGAATCTGTCCACGCTAGTTAAGCCTGAACTGAAACCAGTGAAGAACAGAATTAGATGATACAATAAAAAAAGGAATCCATGTATTATCTATATATTACGTTGCTATTGTAGATCATTCACGATCACGCTTTCTTGATTTCGATCCTTGGTTGGAGTTCTTTATCTTCATTT